>NC_068358.1:48246376-48248127 GCF_020536995.1 Dreissena polymorpha | reverse complement strand
ATAAAAGCCCTCCCCACCCCCCACCCCCAAAAATAAAAAAAATAAAACATAATAATAATAACCCTAGCAAACAAAAATAAACATAGGTTAGTTAGTATACACTGTGCTTTAGCAACCATGCATAATGAATGTTTATGACTTCGGACCGTTGTAATCAAATTTAAAAAAGCAAGATGGTATGTATGCGGCACACAACACATAGATAATTATAGTTTTATACCTTAAACGTAGTTCATCAAAATAAAGATAAGTTATTATCTATGTAATACTTAAATTAGGTTTATAACGTATGCATATTTGTCTAAAACTTGTGAAATGTGATTCGTAAGCCGACGACAACATTATCATTCGGACCCTTCTCCCCACCTAACAATCGAGATTAAACACCTGTGGAGATCCCGATCTTATCAATGAATAAACCGGTTCAATGATGTCAAGTCAAATAAAACATACTATTACTATCCAAATAAATATCTATCAAAAAATGTAAATTGATATACCTACTTAACTAAAACTAAACTTAAACGATTAGCAAGAAAATATATAAAGAAGAAGCAGGAAAAGTAGACAAATTAATTGTAACATATGTTTTCTCAGTCTCCCACTGTTGAACAATATAAATAGTATTAACGCCACCCCAAAAGGGATCTTTATCACACGTTTGGCTCAACTAATATATAATTGTGACAGGACAAACTGTCAACAAATACCTTGTTAATGTTTTATACATAACTCCAATAAAGGTCAACTTCCAAGGAAACTGCGGCATGTTAAAACTGTTGATTATGACAAAATGTTGTTTAGTACAAATCAGTACAATAGCGTCTGTTATGTGGCCTATACTAATCCAGTTAAATAAAAACTTTAATCGCAGGAAAGTTTAGATTCTTTACACCTTTAAAGGGGCCTTTTCACAGATTTTGGCATTTTTTTTAACTTATTCATTAAATGCTTTATATTGATAAATGTAAACATTGGATCATAAAAGCTCCAGTAAAAAATCAAGAAAAAAAAAAAAAAAAGGAAATGTACATTGCCCGAGCAGGGTTCGAACCAGTGACCCCTGGAGTCCTGGCAGAGTCCTGTACTATAACCGCTTATGCCTACTGAGCTATTCCGCCGAGTACACATTCTCGACGTATTTTATACCTTATATAAGCAATCTTCGTAGTTTCACAAAATTTAACGACAAAAACAGAACTCTCCAAATTATTCAATCGTTTCGCGTTGCAACGCTTTATAATTTTTAGGTTTTAAAATCGTCAAAAGATGCATATAATGGCTATATTAGAGCATGGTTAATGTTCAGTATTACTGTTTCCTCACAAATATCATAACTAAACGAAAACTTACGAATCTGAAACAACTTTTTTCAATTTTGTCAATTTACCAAAGCAAGAAAAGATCCCTTTAAGAAAATATATATAACAGTTATTTCCTGTTTTAACAAAATGATACATTTAAAAATAAATTATGAAGCATCGCTAGCAATATTAGAAAGAGAAGAAGAAGGAGAATTATTATCAATAGTAGCAGTAGCAGCAGCAGCAGCAGTAGCAGCAGCAGCAGTAGCAGTAGCAGGAATCAGTAGCAGTAGCAGCAGCACTAGCAGTAGCAGTAGTAAGTAGCAGTATCAGTAGCCGTATCAGTAGCAAGTAACAGTAGCAGCAGCAACAGCAGCAGAAGCGCAGCAGCAGCAGCAGTAGTGGCAGCGGCAAGTGGCAGTGGCAGTAGCAGTGGCAGGAGCAGTA
>NC_068358.1:48216376-48241376 GCF_020536995.1 Dreissena polymorpha | reverse complement strand
AAATATCGCGTTTTACTTGAATAAGTTACCTCCCTTAAGCCTATCGGAATATCAAAAATACGTATATAAACAAAACGCGTTCCTTGCATAAGTGATAATAAAGCGCGTGCCCGTGCCACTCGTCCTCCAAATACTTACTAAATATAGTACAACGTATCTACAATCATTGCGACTAACTCATACCTCAGTAAATAAGTAACCAGGATAAATATACGTTTAGGTAATTAAGATATAAAACATACATATAAAAATTTACATGTTCCCTGTCTGCCGAACCCGATCCATGGACTATAGCCACAAGAGGTTTCTATGTACCTATGTAGCCGGATTGCGCCCTCAGAGCGCCCAACACCGACACAGATCACGCTACTCTCCGGTCAAAAACAATACTGCATAGGACTGCTGCCTTTGTCACCATATTATCAGAATCATTAACGTGCAAAATGGAAACTTTCAACTGTCCTTTCACTTCATACATAAGCCATTGCCGATCTTCAATGATCGCTTATTTCCGAGAGATGCATTTTATTTTTTTCAAACTTCGAATTTTGATATATGTTTAACTTATTCATTTAGATTACATTATTTTCACTATAAATATTGACTTTGATCCAATTATCATCTGAAAAATACGATTTCGCGATTTCTTCAAAGATCGAGCGAGCCTTTTTACCTGTTTACTTATATATATCTAATTTAAGGTTACACAGATTTAAAGTTGTCGTGGCCGAGTGGGTAAGGCGATGAGATTGAAATCTTTTGGGATTTTTCCCGCGCAGGTTCGATTCCTGCCGACATCGCATACTTTTTGCGACGCGTTTTATTTCTTTTCTAACGTAATTTGATTTAATATAGCACATAAGCTATGTTTATTGTTAAATATGTTGAAAATTGTATGCACATCCTTCAATTTTAAAATTAAAACAACGTTATGGCTAAATTGATTAATTTACTGCTGAAAATACGAATGATGCATGTTGCGTTTTTATTTTTATTTCAAAAAGTAAACGGTAAATCTGTCTATTTTTGGTATTTTTGCTGTATATAGTGTTTCTATAAAAACTTAATTTAAAATATAACTTAAATGATACTATTTTGAATTTTATGACACTTTGTTTTTAACCGACCCAATTTTTACTTGGCTGAAATCACTTACATTTCATGGCGCTATTCCATAGATTAAAATTTGTAAAAAATAAATGTCTGTAAAAGAATACTTATTTCATCTTGTTTAAACTTTAAACACCTTTACTGCATCTGTACACACCAACTGCATGCCCATATTTGGAAATATGAATGAATTATGGAACTTTTATATACCCCAGGGGTGAAAATAAACTGGACAAAAGCCGAGCGTGAGGGTGGTTTTGAAAAAATCGGTTTATTTTTTTTTAAGCATGGAAAGCTACCTACAAATTTGCATGTAGTTTAGTGAAATGATGCTGATTAGGAAAATAATTAATTAAATTATATTTGGATATGTGCCCATTAGAGGTGCGCAAGCTTAAAAAGGTAGAATTACCGAAATTCCCGTTCTTACACGTTGTAGCATGGATCGGGTATTGAACACGATACACGTGTGTATTAGCACCCTACTGTAGTCCCGGCGGGGTTATCAACTGCACCAATACACCGGTAAGCAACCAGGGGAATATCATATGAAAAAAGAACTATCATGCATGTTTGATTTGTTAAAGTGTGTCACAAAATTTCCCTAACTGCCGATGTCGGCTATAATTTCGGTATAAACATGCAAAGAAATTAACATATATATAATGTTAATGCCGATATGTTATTGGACATTTTGTATGTCAAATGTTCATTATTTGTATTAAAATTAAGACGATTGTATTGAACACGATACACGTGTGTATTAGCACCCTACTGTAGTCCCGGCGGGGTTATCAACTGCACCAATACACCGGTAAGCAACCAGGGGAATATCATATGAAAAAAGAACTATCATGCATGTCTGATGTGTTAAAGTGTGTCACTAAATTTCCCTAACTGCCGATGTCGGCTATAATTTCGGTATAAACATGCACAGAAATTAACATATATATACTGTTATTGCCGGTATGTTATTGGACATTTTGTATGTCAAATGTTCATTATTTGTATTAAAATTAAGACGATGCTTA
Organism: Dreissena polymorpha; assembly: GCF_020536995.1. Classification (NCBI taxonomy): domain Eukaryota; kingdom Metazoa; phylum Mollusca; class Bivalvia; order Myida; family Dreissenidae; genus Dreissena; species Dreissena polymorpha. The sequence continues at coordinate 48,239,235 of NC_068358.1, read as the reverse complement.
TTTGCCAGAAAGCGTTTATTTCAAATTCAAAACAAGCAATAATCATACATAATACCAAAATATAAAACTAACAAAATGACAACACTCTCGCTTAACGCAACGTTCAGAAGCACGCGCACTTAACAAAATTATTGCAACTAATGCAAGCTGTAATTAATATGTGACTACTTGCTATACAACCAGTATCATGCGAAAATTGATCTTATTTAATTGTGGTTCCCTCTTTGAATTTATGTTGCCTGTCGACTTTTAGAATAATGTGTCAGTAAGAAATGTATTGCTTGCTCTACAACCAGCATCATGCGAAAATGGATCTTATTTAATTGTAAATCCCTCTTTGAACTTAAGTTGTCAATCGACTTTTAGAATAATGTGTCAGTAATAAATGTTTTTCTTCAGTTTCACATGTTTTTTAAAGAAAATTTAGTGAAAGATGCAAATGTGTCTTATTTATTTTTTTCTGTGTCTTCAATGTATCTTATTTATATGTGACTGCGTGCTTATTTTTTTTAAAGAAATGAAAGATGCAAATGTGTCTTATTTTAATTTTATCCATGTCTTAAATGTGGCTTATTTATATAAGATAAAATGATATACTGCCAGTGTCATGCAAAAAAGGATCTAATTTCTTAATATCCACATTCACGCTTTGTTCTTTATTAGCACCGTCTTTAATTAGGCTATCTATTTAAAGTACAGATTACTGTGAACTTAATAATTGTGCAACGGTGATGTTGATCCATTATCGTTGTTAATTTAAAATGTAGACAACAAGTTAGCAATTAATGAAATCAGTTATTTTGGAAGTAAATCTAATTTTTTCTGTACAGTAGCCAGGTGGATGTGTATTGAGCGGATAAGATAGGGATCACCACAACAAGTTTCTAATACACAGTATAGACTTCCCCTATTATTATTAATTACCTGATTGGAATAAATAAAGTGTTAAAGATCATTTCATGTGAAAAGCAGGATTTCTGACATAATTTCAATCGTTTTGCTTTTATACACAATTTCATGGAACAATGAATATATTGGCGCGATGGAACACAATTTATAAATCAAGCTGACAGTATAGTATCATTTTTTAATTATGTGTAATTTAATTCGCATCTCTCCCTTAACTCGTTCAATGACACGTGAACTTATATCAATTATAAAACATCACGGGCATCATTAAATATTTTTTTTTAATTATGAAAACATATATGTTCTACATGGTTTTGTTTAGTTTTTTTTCTCAACCAGAGAGACATTATAAAACATTGTTATATATAAAGCGCTTTACTTTTCTACATTACATAAAGATATATCGATTTTTTTGTTAAGTGTACGTGCTTGACATATTTATAAAAAGGCAGTGTTTATTTTTGTAATAAAATCGAAAATTGACATTTAATTTGATGCTATCCACATTGTTTAGCGGCCAAGCGCAGTATTCCGCTCTCGGCGGCCGATGGTGTATTGCAATATATACAATGAAAAGCTGGGTTTCTGACATAATTTCAAACGTTTTGTTGACGCGGAAGTGCTTTTTGGTGGCCAAAAAATACTATTGTTCCCTTTATTTAAACCTAAATCAGTATTTTTTTACACTTGAAGGTTTGTACAGCGGGGATTTCGGTACCGGCGCGGGTTTATGTGCTTGTTAAGAATTACCGAAATCCCCGCTAAGAGGCAACACATTATCCTGATTTATGCTTTGATTAAACATTGATAACTAAATTGCAAAAGTGTATAGCATATTGTAAATAAGGTAGTACGATATCATTTGTTTCATCAGATTTGTTTGGAAAATACTTTCTGAAGACTTATTATTACTATGCCATGTTATATTTACATATACTTTTGTGTAACCAATGTTTTAAATGTACATTTTACCTTTTTTACATTCGTTTACACATTTTTCACATTAATAAACTATTTAATAATGGAAAAAAGATTCTGATAAGAGTGTTTAAATGATTAACACTAATATGATTGTGTACAAATCAACATTAATGCAAAGCCAAAACCCAAACATAATGACATATAGACCCTTTAAGGCGGAATATGGGGGATTGGCGTAAACATGGGTGATTTCGGCTCTGGGCGTACGAATGCAGCAGTACCGAAATCCCCGCTAATTATTTTCCAAAAGAAGTAACCGAATGGGAGATAATACATGTCACTGGTTGCTAATGAAAAAAAACACTATAATAATTTTGTTGACACTTGAAGGTTTGTACAGCAGGATTTCGGTACCGGCGCGCGTTTAAGTTCTAGTGTAGAATTACCGAAATCCCCACTGAGAGGCAACTTAATGCTGTCAAGAGTGCTTAATAATTAAAATTAATATCATTTTTTTGCACCTTAACATTCATGTGAAGTCAAAAACCATTCATACCGATGACCTATTGACCCTTTAAGGCGTAAATATGGGGATTTCGGTACTAGGCGGGCGAATGTAGAATTACCGAAATCCCCTTTTCATCATCGCACATTAGTGTAACATAAATTTTAACACAATATATGTAGGGAAACTCATATGATTCGCGTAATGTGAAAATGATTATTATGCTATAATTCGACCACGAAACTTGACGTGACTTAATACCGGACATTATGGAATGGAGCTACGCTTGCCGTATTTGACATAAGATCCATTTTCGCAAATTATCTTATCAATGCTTATATGAATTTGATTGCTATAATCTAATGCGTATTCGACACGGAATTATTGTCAAGGTTTTTCATTTTGTCAATATTTATCATAGCAGGGGACATTGCTGACATCAATATGGATACTGTTTTCATTTTCTGTCGAGAAATGATATGACTTATTATCAAGATTATTTTATAGTACGGTAGCGTTCTCTTCACAAGTGAGATTTATTTGTACTGGTAAATTGCTCTTATACTCACCATTCGGACTCGACGATCGGCTCGAATAAAAATGTTAGTCGCTTAAAAGTACAAATTCATCATATTGAGCACGATTATTATTATTATTATTATTATTATTATTATTATTATTATTATTATTATTATTATTATTATTATTATTATAATTATTATTATTATATAGCTTTTAGAAACTTATACCTTAAAAAAAATCCCATTGGAAAAAAAATCCCATGGGACAAAAAATCCCATGGGACAAAAAAATCCCATGGGAAAAAAATCCCATGGGATTTTTTTATTATTTTAAAACACGATATAACGCGTTGAAATCGCGAGAAATGCTCATCATTTGTTAAAAGGTAGTGTTTCTGAAGGTTACATGAATACATCTCTAAAAATCAGAAAAAAATCCCATGGGATTTTTTTTTCCCATAAAAAAATGGGATTTTTTTCTATCAAAGTAAATTGAACGAAAATAAGCACAAATGCTTTAACAATGCTTAAAATCGATAACTAAGCACAAACGAACGTGTTTTATGTTTTTGAAAATCCCATTGGATTTTTTCTCCCATAAAAAAAGCTGGAGAAAAATCCCATGGGAAAACCAAAATTCCCATGGGATAATGAAAAATCCCATGGGATATTACAAAAATCCCATGGGAACCCCAACTTTGCAAATAAAGTTCATAGTGAAGAAAACGCATTTAACAAGCAAAAATAACCAATTATTAATCACAAGTTAGACTTTTATCTTATACTTTATCACAAATAAGCAAACCTTCAAGAAAAAGGGTACTTAAGTTTGCGAAATTTCGGTTTCGCAAAGTTTTTCCGGTGGCAGTTCTATATAACCATAAGAGTAAGAATCGATAAAATAATCGACATGAGTAAGTTTATAAAACACACCATACATTCTGGATGCTAATTAAGTTATTCTCACCAATTATGTAAATTATCACGTATAATTATTGCAATTCTATCCTTTTGTTACGCCGCAATTGCTCGCAGTATACGCTCCAGTATTCTCCCAAGTGAATCCGTAACGCAAACAGAAGAGAATTCGAACTTGAATTTGTTAATCAAAGATCATATTTATCACGTCACGATCGGCCGTCTCAATAATACGTTGGCGGGATTGATTTCACATATTGCAAAACATTATGTTAATTGAAATGAGCCTCGGTGTGGAAAAACTGGCATGTAATTAAAAAAAATAGTGCGTTGGTGTGTGCGTTCGTATCATATTGACTAAGTGAGGTTGCCTGCTTTCTGAATAGACTATGCACGCATTGAAATGCTCTAATTACATGGAATATTAAATTGATTTTAGCAGTACATCTTGGATTATAAAAAAAATGAATGCATTCACTATAACTTAAATAAAAGTTAAGTTTTTTTGACCACACAGTCAACCGACTACAGTCGGGTTTTGTAGTTTTTCATTTAAAAAATTCGAACCAGGGACCTTTCGATCCCTATCCCAGCATATTACCACTAGACAACTGTCCCCACTACTACTACTACTACTTATAGAAATATAAGGGTAATACATGTATGAGCCTTGGGAATGCGACAGCGCATGCGTCAAGGCGGATCTAAATGGCTTTCAAAAATAAGAACTATTTTTTAAAATAAAGTTTAAACGTTCATTTCAAATCTATTCTTCATACTTAATCGTTATTTAAAGCCGGTGGAAAACCATTATTTAACGGCACCGTAACATCGAAACAGCAAAATGTATATCTGGAAAATATTAATACGTTTGACATCGTTGAATGAAATATTGTTGTTTATATTGGTGTAAATACACTTTCTATTAACAGAATAATTATATCAGTCTTATGTGTATTCATTTATAGTATAGTGGTGCTATAAGTGTGTACTAACTACAGTGTGCCGCTATCGAGCTATCAAATACAACCATCTAGTAGGGATTCGATATCAATTAAAGACCAATACACTGATCAATTAACTGTATTAGGTCAAAAATGCGATACCCACTTACTAAAATAATGAACTCGTATTGCTGAATTTAATTGTCTACCGCTTCATAACATAATATAAAAAGACAATCAAACATTTATGACGGATTTATCCATTAAGTACTTAATACGTTTAATGTATTATTGTCAGTGTTTTCAAACCAATGCATGTAATGGTTGCGTATAATCGCAATGAAAAAAGGTTCTGAAATGAAGCAGTGGAAACTGTTGTAGTAGTAGAAGTAGTAGTAATAATAGTAGTAGTGTTTGTTGTTGTAGTAATAATAGAAGTAGAAGTAGTAGTAGTAGATGAAGTAGAAGTAGTGGTAGCAGCAATAGCAGCAGCTGTAGCAGCAGCAGCAGTAGTAGTAGTAGTAGTAGTAGTAGTAGTAGTAGTAGTAGTAGTAGTAGTAGTAGTAGTAGTAGTAGTAGTAGTAGTAGTAGTAGTAGTAGTAGTAGAAGTAGAAGTAGTAATAGTAGTAGTAGTAGAATTAGTAGTAGTAGTAGTAGTAGTAGTAGTAGTAGTAGTAGTAGTAGTAGTAGTAGTAGTAGTAGTAGTAGTAGTAGTAGTAGTAGTAGTAGTAGTAGTAGTAGTAGTAATAGTAGTAATAGTAGTAGTAGTAGTAGTAGTAGTAGAAGTAGTAGTAGTAGTAGTAGTAGTAGTAGTAGTAGTAGTAGTAGTAGAAGTAGTAATAGTAGTAGTAGTTCTTGTAGTAGTAGTAGTGTTTTGTTCTGATAGTTAATTGAGTTTAATTTGCTGGCAGCAACAAACATAAAATTGCCTTGGTGTTTACTTTTGACGGAACTTTCACGTAATGCGGCATTAAGGGGTGTTGCGGCAGTTTATTTAACGGAGAATATATTTATAGCAACACCGATGGTGCTATTATCACAACTCAATAATTTTGTTATCAATATCATCAGAAATGACCGAATTGGTTTATAATTCAATTGTCAGTGTTTCGATCCCAGGTGGGGTTAACTTTTTTTTACTTCTTTTTTATTTCTTTAATTTCATTCTTGTTTAATACTGGAGCTTTTTAGTCTTGTCGTTTACATTTATCAATTTTAAGCATTTAATCACAAACTTCAAAACAAGCCGAAATCTGTGAACAAGTACATGTAAGTTATTAATGATTAAGGTCGAGTTTGATACTGTATGGTATTATGTTTGTGATTAAATATTGTTTTTTATTTATGTCTTTTGGTAAGCTGATGTGATCCCAGTTAAGATTCAAAACAATTTATAATGTTTACGCATATTTCTTACAATCTATGTACCGGTACTTGGGTTTTGCCTAATTGATGTATTTTTATAAAATTTGACGTAGACGGTAGGGATAGTTAAAACAAAAAATCTCTGTTAAAAGTGCGGTGACCCCCTTTTTTTATTTTTGTTTCATGATAACAATACATAGATGAACATATTTAAGAAGTTTCGCAAAAAGTTATTAGATAGAACTTTTTTAAATTCCATTTTTGTGGTAAAAATAGTAAAAAAATGACGTTTTTTGGGTGACATAAAAATTATAAAAATTAAATTTCTTAAAATTTAACATGTGTTCTCCATTTTTTTTTGGTTGTTTGTGGTTTACTTAAATGGTATATGATATATATTAGCTTATATAATCTCTACATGTTTCCAATTTCATAGGTTATTAATCATTATTATGCAATTAGAGATTTTTCAGTTTTAATGAAAAAGTACATATTATATTATGGTGAATAAAATCCAAACAAAGCCGGTGACCCTATGTTTTTATTGCATTTTTTCATTTAGTATTTGTATGAAGTACTTGAATAAAAATTTTGAGCAAAAGTTATTAGATGGAAAAAAATCATCAAAACTGCAGCAACACCCCTTAAATGCCATTCAATGCTGAAAAGTATTTATTCCAGAAACTATCGATGGAATAGAAATGCTTTTCAAAATTCACACACATGACATATACCAATTCCCATAATGTGTCTCTATCGTCTGAAGTCGTTGGCGAATCGATAGGAAAACTATCACCATACGAAAAAAACGAGTTAGAATTAAAGCATATTTGCGTGTTTGCTGAAGTCGGTCACGCAACGACCATACTATTTTGGAACGATTTGTTTTCAACGAACTCTTCAAAATAAATAACATTCTGAGTGTGGCAAAGTACAATTCAATCGTCAGACAAACAAAGTAGTTTTGATTTATTTAAAACTCTCTAACACAATTTAAATGTCTTATTGCTTATACGCAAAGACGTAAAGTCTATATATTTATAATTTTGGAGATTTGCAATATACGTGGCCTTGTACAGAAATAATTATATTAAATAGCAGAAATGTTGCGTGCGTATCGCATAAGTAAATTGAGACCTGTTCATGTACGGCCAAGTGTCGACATGTTGCTGTTATTTGAATTATATCGGTAGGCATTAATGCGAGATTATACAATTTTTTATATGTGTTAAATTGTAATATATTGATAAAATATGTTACAATAACACATAATAGGCAAGACAAATTATACATTGAAAACGAATTTCATCAAATGCAGCAACGACACACAAGCGCCCCGAGCCGATTGTAACGAAGATCTTTCGTATATGTTTTCCTACAATAACCGAGGCATTCATCTTTTTAGTTAGTGGTCGTGTGTCGTATGAAGAGATGTCGTTGCAGGAATTTAAAATAAACCGTTAAATTAAATTTAGATTCACATCGTACAGACATTTCCGATTTCAGAATTAAATATCTGGCTTATTTCGCATTTTTCTACACATGTTATTTTTAACTTTTATTTTAATGTATATTGAAATATATGTTAACAACGTTTTTCACAAATGTTATATACATGTGTAAATTAATAAATATTTGACAAAATCGTATAATCTCGCTTTAACTCTTTTGAGTATGTATCTGTGTCATTTAAAACTTTTGTTCTGGCTTAATGGTGTATTGCTCTGGCTTAATGGTGTATTGCTCTGGAATAAACCATGCATAAATAATCCAAACACACCTGGCCTTGTGCAGCTGACACCGATTAATCAGGCGTTAATTATACAGTTCGTTTGTATAACAACATTATGAAAATGATGAAACTATTATACAGCACCTACTGTTGCTTCGATTATGTTGATATGTGCACTGAATCACCAATCACCAATGTGATGCAAGTGTTTTATTATGTGTTCGTCGAAAAGTAATGACTGTTAATATTGTTGTTGATAAACATATTTGAAGTAAAAATAAATGTTCTTCATATACGCACCCAGGTACTTAGCAAATGTATGTGTTGATGTTTTATTCAAAAAGATGACTGCATATTGCTAAAAAGCAGTCATTGAATAAATTCACTATCAATTAAACATGCATTAAAATCATTAACACATGACATTTTGTAAAAGGATTTAGCACACGTTGCCGCATTAAGTACGAAAGCAAATTTAATTGATAATAATGTCAATTTGCTTAAATAAACCGCGAGCCATAACTGGCTGCAACTCAAACACGACACGTGCATTGATAACAGCATTATCTGACAAATATTCCAAGAAATGCTTCCATACACATGCATTATGTCAAGTGTTATCAGGTTTTCTTGAAAGAATTCTTGCCATATCATCGGCCGATCTGTCTTAGTCAATTTAGTATTGAACCGTAATGTCAAATCATCACAAACACGTTGAAACTCTTTGTTGTTTTTAAAATATGTATAAATGGTTCGGTATTCTGTCTGCACGATATTGCGAACGTCTGGATTTGTTGGACGATAATTTAGCAATCTATCAATATTGACGCAGAGTAAACATGTTAAATCTGCAGATCATTGATACAAGCTGAGTTTCCTGCTTTCATGAAATTTAATGGAGATTATGTACTAAACCTTAAAATCGGTTGTGATAAGTGAACGAATTAGACATAATATAGTACACGGTTTTATTATGAAATAATATTAGTTTCATTTGGAACATCGGCATTTGTTTACTTTGTCTAAGCACAATATGTATGATAAGGATGTCAAATAAGTGATCCACAACTGAATCATCAAAACGATCCACCATACGCCCTTATAGTTACTAACAACCAATTCACCATTGCGTAAGGCCCATCCACATCAATAACGATTTAATTGTTCGATGCGTTTTATAAAATGCTTGTTCAGTTTCATCCACAATCATCCATAATCTTTCATATCTTGAACTAAAAGCTGAAAAGAAAGTTTCTAGGTTCCACTCCTTTTGGTATGTGTTTTAAAAAGCATCCAATTATGATTGTTCCGCTAAATTAAATATAAATGGTGTTGTATACTAATAAAATAAGTGGTACTCCATGTTATGTTTATCAACCAACGTAAACATACTAATTACAGCCGAAATTGTATGTCAAGTTGGGAGGCAGTGGGAGACTGACTGACCAGACAATATTCTATGTGCGGACATTAATTAGAATTGTGTTGCATGATGTAATTGAATCTACATGCTTTATTACTGAGGACGGTTTATGTCATGGTAGTTGCCGACTTGTATTAAGTGAACAGATTTCGACCACTTTCTGTGTCAGTTATGTCATTTAGGACTTCATTGTGAGAACATGAACACACGTGTATTTGTATTATACTAGAAAGTAACCCTATACCTTTCAACTGTTTTCTTGACTGGTTTAATTTAATGACCCAAGCTTTCAGCATATTCATCATGTGCCGCTCATGGAGTTAGCTCTTTGTTACCTTTCGTTACTCCTTACGAATTAGATCATGCTGTTTACATGCTGGCAAGCGCGCTGTAAATGCAAACATAATATTATGCTTGTCGTTAATTGCATTATCTCTAAAACAGTTGATAAATAAATCTAAACCAAATTTCAGTTTCAATCGTCTGTTTAACGGCTCCGCCTCTCAATGCGATGCACTATTCGATAGTGTTGAACTAAGCGTCGCTTTGCGTTGTTATAATGTGTATGGTGGTTTTCATAATTGGTCTATTGTCAAACGAAATGAACGTTTTATTAACCATAATTGCGTAGCTGCAGATAATACCTATTTATAAAAATGATTCCTACACATGTATTATTGTTGCTTCTAAAACTAAACTACAAAGTTCTTTTGTACATTTTCATGTACCGTTATTATTGTTAGTAGCCTACTGTTCTTAAATTAGCAGCTGTTTCAATATCTGACGTATCCTGTCCACAAAAGGACATCAACACCGTCATGATTCTGACACTTACACACACATAATTGAGAAAGCGCAAACGAAAAAGATCGTACCATCTCTATTCACCCTGCCTCTGTTGCAAACATTGACCAAATAAAGCAGGGTCGAATACATTTTCCTATCTCCGGTCAACAGGAAGTAGTGTAATCATACGCACGTTGTGACGATTAACATACTCTAATATTTGACCTTAGAAATTTATTGGGACGCATCATGCATATTGTTATTGTTATATTATATATCATCGTTTTTTCTTCTTTAAAATATATTACCGATCCAGCTTTCCGTTGAAAAATATTACATTCTCGATTCGTTTTTTATTTCTTCTCATATTTTCGATAGGAAAGTATAAAAAGGAACAGTTTAAAGTTGAACTATTTTTTACGTGACACTATCGGTAGTTATTCGGTCGTCTGGAATGTTGTGTACATGTAGGAGGCTCGACGAGAATATTTATATTGTTATGTCAATTTACCATTTGTCTTTGATAAAATGTGTTAACGGCATGAAGCAGGATAAATAGAAAACATGGTTGTTGTCGAGATGGAGAAAGTTTATCCGGTTCGGCACGAAAAAGAAAAATAGGGCTCGCTAAAGCTCGCCCTATTTTCGTTGTCTACGCCTCACCGGATAAACTTTCTCCATCTCGGCATATACTATGTCTTCTCTATATGTAACATATGTGAGAGAGACTTCAACGCATTTTACAATACGCGGATTTTTAAAGCATATATTAAATGATAACGTATCACAGTTCTCATGTATGTCCATCAAGTTTGACCTGATTGTCAACGATAAGAAAAAGCGGGCGCCGCTCAGGTGAAATAAGTATTTGTGCTTTTTGTTTATTGAATATGAAGCACAGTGGAAGAAGAAAAATGCCTACTTGGCAGAGCTCCAAAATAATTATATTCCCAGGTAATTAAATGTAGATCTGTTTATTTCTACGGGTATCTTCAATCGTAGTGTGTAACATTTTATAATCAATTATTTAAATGCTTTCGTCCTGTCTATCTTATAGTAAATTATTGCTGTAAATGGCTGAAGGAAGTTGCCAATGTTTTGATAGGCAATACACTTTAAATAAAACGTGACAACTTTGTAAACAGTTTATTGCTATAATATTAATACAATCATTATATCAATAACTAAGTATCTCACAAATAATAAATTCATAACATTACAAAATGCTGATATTTAATAATAAACATGACAATACTACCACATTATCGTTTTTTCATATATTTTAAATGTTATTTCAAATAAATGAGCCGTGATCAATACATTAAACACAACAAATTAACAAGTTTTTATTTCTATAACATGTGGACCCGGATCTTTTGTTTAAACTTTAACTTATTTCATTGGAGCAATAGTAAGCTGTAACAAACATTCAACAGAACAGAACAGAACAGAATAGTTTATTTGACTTTAGCATATACAGCTCATCGTCGGTAACATACATATACAATAACAGCATGCGTTACAATTAAATACAAAATATACATCATTCGAAGGAAGATCGATTAAAAAAAGAATGAAATACAACATGTTTAAGTGAGAATGTCACATGGAAGAGGTTAATACTGGGTGACCACATACTGTAAAAACGTTGTCTAATGCTTGCAGCACGTATTACATTATTATACGCTAAGTGGCTTTATGAAAGATATATAATATATTTAAAGTTTCAAGCTTTTTGTTGGAAAAATCGGCAAAACGCCATTGACCATTGACAAACAAGTAAACACAGCATAGTCAAAGTGCATCTATGAATTACAAATACAATCAAGTAAATAAAATATACTACAATGAAACATGTTCACATATATAAGACATGTTCTCGCATTTCAAAACCTTTTAAACAAGACATGGCTAATTTTCTTAACACATTTTTCTTTGAACTATTAAGTAATTCGATAAAGTTAAACATATTTGGGCGACATCTGTAATACTTTGGAATTAATGTTTTCCTAACATCGGCATAGTAAGGACATGTAAGAACAAAGTGGTATTCATCCTTAATATCATTAAGGTTGCGAGAAACACATTTACGTTGATCTCTATCAAGTTCTGGTGTCTTCCCGTTTCAATAAATAATTTGTGAGATGACAAACGTAATTTAGCTATAATGTTCCTATGTTTTTTATTTTCAACAATATCAATATAAGCCGATCTTTCGAATACTGGTTTTAATTCCTTATATAAAATCATTGAACTAGATGATGTGACACTTACGCTCCAGTTAGTGATATACTGGTCTCGTAATCTGTTTTTAAGTTACGGCATAAATTGATTAGAGTTCACAGATTCGGGGAATAACCAAACATTGTTAAAACCGGTTTGGTTAAGAATATCAACGTGCAGCAAAGCTCTTCACATATGTTGAGCTATAAAAAGGACAATCGTATCTGAAACTAATTTATAAAAATAGTCAAAATTTTACAACTGTAAGAAAAGCTCGCTCTCTAAATGTTGATATTATATTCAGCTAACAAACACGATAGCCACTTAAGTGTTAAATAAACAGTTGTTCAGGTCATGTATTGCTCCAAGAAGTAGTTAATATAAACACAATATAAACAAGATGTGTTTGTGAAACACAATATTCCCCCATATATTTGACCTTGAAGGATGACCTTAACCTTTCACCACTCAAAATGTGCGGCTTCATGAGATATATATGCATTATAATATAATATAAAGAAGTGACATGCCGAATATCAAGTTGCTATCTTCAATATTACAAAAGTACAGATTGGGGAACATAAAAAACTGCCTTCAATTGGTTAATAATCTTATACGTGTTACCATAATGGATTATTGCCATACGCGTTTATATGGCGTAAACATTGTCGCAATTATCGCCCTTTGTCTAGTGTTTTTATGCATGATCCATATACTATAATTGTCAACGTTTACATTACACGACTTTCTCTCACAATATATCGAATTTCTAATCAAATCATCGGCATTCTACAAACGTTGTGAATCTACTTAATTGTTGGTTCTCTACAGAACCACAAAATCACAACTCAAACCATTGACTCAATCAAAATAATAAATATATATAATATAAGCCCGTCTTGACTCTCTACTTAAATTATTGAATCAGTATTTAAATCACCGACTCTCTACTCAGATCATTGACTCCCTGCTGATATGCTCGAACGGGTTTGAGCGATCGTCCGTGCTGCCCGTGCTAGCAAGGTCACTAGTGCACGTCATCTGCATTTCAAGCTCTGACAATCTGTGCTCCAGTTGCCACTGTTGTTGGTTGAGTTTTGCCGCCATCATGGCGTTCTCAGACTCTACGGATTTTAAGCGCTCCATGAGGTTCGTTATTTCCGACACTAAGGTATCACGGGAAGCATCGGAATACGTATTCTGACTGGTGGACACCGAACCGTTACTGTTGGTCATTGGCTGAACGGAGCCACGTTGCAAATTTGACGTTGAATTTGATTGGTTGGGGTTGAATGATCCTTTTCTTGACGCGTTAGGTGCATTGTGTGGCGACGTAGAAGGTATTGAAAAACTTGGCGAGGAACAAAACTGTGGCGATAAAAATAATTGCTGGTGTGATGAGCTGCTAGTTGGAATGTTAGCAACAAATGGGGTGTACGGATAATGCATGTGTTGATATTGAGCCGGAAATCTTGGTCCCGTGTCGAGCGTAGAGTCACGTTGTATATAGTCACCAAACGTTGTCACAAAAGGGCCGCACACGTTTGTTAGGCCATGTTGTGGCACTTGTTGATACTGACCCGGAAACTGAGTCGGGGCCCCTGGCGTTATTGGCGGGCTAAAATGGAACATCGGCGCTTGCCCGTCCATCGTTACCGGCGAACGAACTACGGGTGACCCAGTTAAGAAGGAAGTGACACTCGACACAGTTCGAATTTGCGTTTCTTGCATTTGTGCATCTTGCGCCAGACTCTGACGGTCTGTTTCTGTGTTGACAGTTTGTGCGATAAGACCGGTTGTATCCGAGTTTAATTTTGTGACGTCATTATTGTCAGACGTCTCGACGACACCTGACGTTGTTTGAGGAAGTTCCATGGAAGCACTAAGGGTTGGCATCCCAGATGGGAGAGTGTGGTGTCTGGTCATGAACGTGCAATTAAGTGGTGTTTTACCTGTTGATTCTACCAGTCCTGGCGTACTCTTGCTGCGCTTGAGGTCAACTGCAAAACAAAAAGAAGTTACACTGGTTAATGTTCACTTACAAAAATTATCCCCGCGCCTTATCCTAACAACAAATAAAATAGCACTGTCAGGGTAACGAAATATTTCCACACAATGTAAAATTATTACTGAGTCATGATCTGCAAATTATACGATGGTATATATGTTAAATGAATATCTGTTTACCTGCGAAGTTAGTAAATGACAAAAATACATTATAATGTTTAAATACTATTTCATCATTTTTAAAAATCCTGATTGATACATCAATAGTGGAAAGCTAAACTTAATCAATTAAAAACAATCGAAAGACTTTTAAATTACTTTGTACGGATTTCTATGTTTGCCTATCCCCTTTCGTTAGACGAATCTCAAAATATTACACCATTCTGTGCGGAATATACGAATAAAGGCTATTGAGCTTTAGCAATTGTTTTATAATAATACCTTTAAATCATTTCTTACCGGTTTCTATTGGTTTCTTCTCCGTTTTCTTAAGACGCATTACCGCAATTGCCTCAAGTTTTACGCGCGCCGCGGGATATTCCTTCAGCACGTCCCAGAGGTCCTGCTTTGACAATCGGAAAAGATCTGAATAGCCCACGGAGCGAACAGAAGCTGTTCGTCGATTTCCAGAAGTCCCCATATTTAGGATGCTTATTTCTCCGAAGTAGCTGCCCGGTTTAAGAGTCGCTAGGACCGTCTTTCCGTTGTCTCCAACGACGTGGAGGCGGCCCCTGTTCACTATGTACATCTCCTTGCCAACTTCGCCTGAAACGAGACTCAACTAATTACTTAGTTAGGATGACCAAATTTAAATCCCACCAGAGTTACATATTGAAAATTTTTCGACTAACGTTTATCGCCTTGCATAGTGTTTAACAGTGTATACCTTATTTCAAATTTGAAACGATTTTATTAAGAATGTGTTAGAAGTGTATCCATTGAAAGATGAGGTTTTCCTTACCGAACTTAAAAAAATACATATCATGTTCAGGACAAAATGCAATTCACTTGATATATGGTTTCGGAACTTACATTTCATTCAAGTACCCATCCCATTTCAACCAAAATGTCTAGGCAGGAATATTATTAAAAATATAGTAAGACGGGTTATCTATGATTAAAAGGAATTTTGATTCCAAACCAAACACGAGAAGACTAACTACTGTCGCATGGCGCGAGGCAAATACACTATAAGTAGATGACAAGTCCATACACGTGAAAAAGTAGTCTTAATATGCTTGGTTATTTATATAATATGATATACAGAGGACGCCTGGCTCAAGAGAAAACATTGGGTGTCTCAGTGCACGGTATGTGTCGCTGCAATTGTGTTCAACGGCGCAAGCGAAGTAGGTTAAGGTCGAGCGGACTATCGAACTATTTGCCTGACTTTTGACATATTTCAGCTATTCCATTTAACTGAACTTTACTGAACTGAACATTACGATGTACAAAAACATTTTGAATGTTGTTTATTACGCCCCTTGAATGGCAGCAGTTTTATATGTCAGCTGGATTGAATTACATATTTTATGGATACTTATACAGTCCTCTATATAAAAAAATCGGTAATTTGCGTATGTCCACGTCATACAAAACGCGATACAAATAGTGACAGGAATTTTTAATTCACACGCCAAATGATGTATGGTCAAATCACGCGCAGTTAGTTATATTTTAAACCCAAGAGGATGTACTTTCGTTCAACGCGAATCAGTTTTAAGTATTTCCGAAACAGATCCCTTTTAGTGTAGTTCGCTCATTTGATCGGTTATAACAAGGAGTTCGCCAGAAGGATATTGGGAAAGTACTTAAGCGATTCGGAAATGCACTAAGAATCATATAATCGACATGGCATTTTTAAACAGACGCACGGAAAGCCAATTTGTAAGACGCAGAGTTTCAAGTTCGTTTTGTATATAATAATTGTTTTGGCAACTGTGAAAAAAATGCAACATAAATATAAAATATTTAAAACAAAAAAAAAACGGCATTCAATTACAGAAGTTATTTGAACACGCATGCCTCGATTTATCATCCGCGTGATTGTATAAGCAATACGTTGTGAGGAAACAGTAATACTGAACATTTACCATGCTCTAATATAGCCATTACATGCATCTTTTGACGATTTTAAAACCTAAAAATTATAAAGCGTTGCAACGCGAAACGATTGAATAATTTGGAGTTCTGTTTTTGTCGTTAAATTTTGTGAAACTACGAAGATTGCTTATATAACGTATAAAATACGTAAGTTATGTGTACCCGGCGGAATAGCTCAGTAGGTTAAAGCGTTTTTACTTCAGGACTCTGGCAGGACTCCAGGGGTCACTGGTTCGAAACCTCTTCCGGGCTATGTTCTTTTCCTTTTTTTAATTTTATTCTTGATTTTTTACTGGAGCTTTTACGATCCAATGTTTACATTTATCAATATAAAGCATTTAATGAATAAGTTAAAAAAAATGCCAAAATCTGTGAAAAGGCCCCTTTAAGATAACAGCATGGATCTAAGGGAAGAAGCCGTATTGTAACGTATCTAATGTATCAATTGCACTTGTGTAACAGAAGTCGATACTTCCTTCAAAACAAGATACGATACGTTCGCAAGTGCTGCAACGGGAGACATAGATATGATTTAAATCTTATTTTACAAAATATATATGATATTGTTTTATATATTACAAGCCCCACAGTGTGCGACCCACTCTCCTTTAACAAAAAGGTCTGGATATTGTCTGCACATGCATGCCCTAAACAGGCGTTACCTTTGACATCTTGTCTTTCTCATAGCAAGTTCAAAGAATGTCTGTCAAGATCGAAATAAATCGAGATACATCAACTTACTTCGTGTGTAAGTTAACAATTATATTGGCAATAAAGTGGCATTTATATGCGCAACATATTTGTCATATCACAGAAAAGTCGGCTACATGACACCCAAGAGCAATTATCGAGATACATTAACTATGTGTACTAGTGAGACGCGTTGACCGTAAGAAATATGAAAGAGACCGACTCACGCTTGAACCACTTTAGAAGATAAGTTAACGCACAACTCGCGCCTGACATTACCTCGAGGTTAATTTTTAATGGGATGAAAAACAAAGAAACAGTAATAGATTTTCAATCACCATTTTCCGCCTTCATGACCAAGGAATTTTTTTAAATGAATTTCGAATTCGCAATCTAATGTTTCTCCTTTAAATTCGAAAACATGCCTCTAAGAATATTAAAATGTCCTTAAGGATGTCTACTTGTTAAAATACTTAAACAAGAAGCATCTATTAATTGATAAGAATACTGAAAGCCGTACACATTGAGCTGATATCCTTGCTTTGAAACACACGACGTGGTTTGAAATAAACGTAATGAAAGGTTTGCCGTCCCTCGCCATGGATGAGCTTTTCCCAGCACCAAACAGTAGATGTGACTGGAAGATTATCTCTGAGGCGTCGTCCCTCACACCCCCAACACGGCCAGATCGTTAAGGGATAGTGAGGTTGATAAATCAAACGTTACACAGCATACAACATATGTTCAAACAGGTGGTTTACCTGAAGATGTATTTGCGCATAAAAAATACCTATTCCAATTATTGAAAAGACAAATAATGTAAGTTTTCACTGATAATTATGCAATCATTGTTAATGTCTAATATTTACAACTAGTCTAAATGTCTGTTCTAAACGCGACCATTACAGTTTGAAACCATCATAAATGTGGAAAAACACGTTAACTATGAAATGCCGTTCCAATGTGAGCGATCATTATTGAAAATTTTATCTTTTAGTCAAAACTTTGTAATATAATTATACAGACGATTGGGGCTCCCAAACACTGTTAAAATTTTCAAATTTTGCCAAATCGAAAATACATATATTGTATTATTCGAATGCATACCGTATTATAAAGGCAGAATATGAGTATAGATGGTAGCATGAGTCAATGAAATGTTTGTTTGTCGTTTAACAATGATCATAAATGTGTTGTTAAAAAATGTTTATATATTATAATCAAAATGCTATAGTGGGGCATTCTATAAATGTATGTTTCATAGGCATCACTTTATTCGCTTTTGTATCATACATTAACATCTTAGTACTGTGATCTGGACAACTCAGCATGTTTTGTCGGCGTATAAGTTTTGTTATATTTTGTTTTATGGACCGGATACATTTAAAAAAAAATTCTTGACAATAACATTTCAATTTAATGAATGGTTACATTTAGGTGAATATAATAGTGTGTTATTGTTGTACACACAATTACACCGTTCTGATTCAAATTAAATGTTCCATTTATTTATGTTTTGTTTCTGAATTAAAATAAAACATTCATTCTCTTGAGGACTATAGAATCCGTGTAACACTGAAAGAGCATATATGTTTGTTTTACGGACAAAACGCTCCAAAACGCGTATACAGCTGACAGGAAGTGCCTAGGGAGTTTTCTAACTCACATTGCTTAATTTAGACCATTTGTCATCATGAAAATAAAGTCATATACTGTACTATTCATATAATATTCAACTTCAACTTCAGACAATTTGTAATAACTTATAAGATTTGTGTAATTTTTATGCATGCTCTTTGAAATCTACAGTTATAAATATATTATTTACAAAATCAACAAATAGTAGAGAACATATTCTGAGTAAGAACGCATGTGGATACATTTATACAGTTTTTACATTGTATTATAATTATAAGAAAACGTGCTGATGATATACTAGCATCATAAATGTAACGTTACAAATAGTAAAAGTCTTAAAATATCTGGCAAGTATTGTGTCAATTAAAATCCGTTCATATCGTTTTTAATGTTAAGCTTTTGGATTAAATCATAACTTTTTTTTTCGCAAAGTCAATCTTATCAAGTATCTATGTATTCTAATTAAAACAAAATTGGTTGGTTTCACTTACCTTATGGGTAAGGATCGATTTGTTTCTCAATTTTACAAGAAATGACATGGAATAATTAGGTTTTAATACACATGTTTGTATATAGGTATTGCGGTGTTTGGGTGGGGTATATAACTGTGAATGAGACATCCTTTTTAGGGGATAAGGATTTCACAGTATATCTGCTTCATTCTGCATCGTAGCTAGGCGCACACGCCGAAGTCTCCAATAGGAATATGTATGTCTCTGTGTATGTCTGTGTATCTGGCTGTTGACACATATCTTTCTCCATATATATAAATAATCGACTGTGAACGAGTATCTAGTAATAGATATAGAGTATCTAGTAATGCATCGTAGCTAGGCGCACACGCCGAAGTCTCCTAAAATGTGTATCCAGCGATAAAATATAAGTATACAAAATGTTCAATACTTAAATGAACGCATCAAGTGCAATAAACTTCATTCAAATAGCGGAACGTAAATTTCGCTTTTGTGTTTAAGTATCAAATCTGGCAGATCACACATAAGTGTCCCCGTTACAAGCCCTGAGAAATCAGAAACCCTGGCTTAAACCAAATTAGTTTTGAACGATATATATGCGAGAATCACCATAGTGGAAGCCCCGTTCGCAATTCTTTGTTACGCGCCAAAAATACACCAACATGCCGCTCAAAATTGGAATTAATCAATGGGCGCCAATTTCTTTTGTTTGCATGGCATGGCGTTGGACATCAGAAACTATATATTATGGATCGGAAAGCACGCTGGTAAAGCGAGAAGTGACATAAACAACTCGCGACAAAGATCAACTTGAAACGAAACAAAATATGTTACATTGTGTTCGTATTTCAATTATAATAGAACACTTCGCACGATATTCTAAATCATATTTGTGTGCATATTATTTAGTGTGTCATAGAATATAATAAATCCTGCATTTATGAATAATCCGTTTAAGCAAAACTCGATGAGAAATTCAGCTAATAAATATTATGCATCATTAATGCTGAGATATCTGTGCATGAATACAAGGGTCACGATTCGACCTTTATATATAGACTTGATATATTTGCAAAGATAATTATATGTTGTTGTTTACATGTGGTTCGAGACACGAATATGTCATTTCTGCTTGATAATGCGTGTTCATAATCAAAATGAATTTGTAGATTAATCGTTCTTTACATGAGAGTAATTTAAAAAAACAGCATTCACAATTTTGAAGCATAAAGTAAACCTTGTGTGTACCAACAATAAGTGAATTAGTGTCAACGAGATATTGTAATTGTGTTTCTTTGAGTGCTAATGTATACACGATATATTGAAAAATGCAGTAAAACAATGCACTAATTTAAAATTATACATAAAGCATACACAGATATTTCCAACACTAGCTTTTTGTGAGAAAAACAAAGACAACACTAATGCTATTTTGTTTACTAGACCTTTCCTGTTTACAAGGGATCTAAATGCACCACCATATTTAGGGGTAACTACTAAGTCGCTCGTTATACACATCGACCGTGACAGAAGCAAATATTGTTTTATTGATGCATTAGTATTTCTTAGATTGCATTAAGGAAAATGTCAAATTATAAAGCGAAAATAAATAAAACCAAGATTGAGTCTATAAAAACATAAATAATTTGTATCATAAAAAATCCCACTTTTAAAATGTCAACAATATACTTTTTCAGCCGTTAGAAGTCGTGTCGATTAAGTTTACAATAGCCATGTCTCATATCGACTAATTTATGATATATTACAAAATGATGCATCTTATTTGATAAATATTGAAATGTGCATTGCATGTACAACAAAACGCACTTATCCATATGTCAAAAGCTATGGATTTTTTTTAACTTGGTTTAATTGTGTTTTTTTATAAAGATGCATCGCCTTTTCCATTTTTATTTGTCAGAACGTCTCCACAACACTTAACATTATGCATAACCATCATATCTCACCAAATGTCGCGCTTGTATGTATTCAAATATGTATCAATCTTACTTTAAATAATTGCGTTCAATATGACTGTTTAAATTGCTTTTTGAGCAAATTACATTATGCAATTGGCATTGTTGTTGTTACAATATCACAAATAGCTAGTCAGCGTTTCAATAGTGAATAGATATTTGTACCATAGTTTGTGGACTTAACGATTTAGTCATAACATTGAATTTGTAACGTAAAACTCGTTGCCTAATATATTAATCATAAGGCGCAAAACTGCAAACAGAAACATATGTTGAAGCTATAATGTATGAAGGACGTTCTTCAATCTCATAAGACAATCAAGTGTCTGAAAAATGTAGCGAATCCTTAATTACATCTCAAATAAGTAAATTGTCTGTAACGAAACAGGGGAGAAACCCTGAACAATCACACCACAAGAAAAGGTTTACGACGACTAACCTGATCTTCTTCTGATACTTTTAAGTATTTTGCAATTGAATGCTTTATAATTTAACCTGGAAACTAATATAAGTTTTGTAGAGAATGTTATATATATATATATATATATATATATATATATATATATATATATATATATATATATATATATGTGTGTATCGAAATGTTTGAGAAATCAATATATGTTACGTGTTAAAAACGTTCATTAATGCTGACATATAAATAAAACTGTTGCCTCTGTTACGGGCTTTCTTAAATATAAATTGTATCTCAGCAAATTCGCCAAATAGCACTCACATTTTCAATGAATCATGACGAGCAAATTGCATTTGTTTGTATGTCAAAATGGATATATAATCGAACTGATTGTTAGCTGGGTCTTTGGTAGAGCCTTTGTAAAGAGAAAGCTCCCTAACTAAATGTATTCAATGATGAAATTTTGTAGACGATTTAGGTAGGGTGTGATTTCATAAGACGAAAAAATATAGACATGTTCGTTGATGTTCCAACTTAGCATTTTCTTTCAATTATGAAAGAAAAATGAACTAAAACGGTTTTGTATGTGACATGCTGTAATACTGCATGCATAAATGAATGCACATTACGGCTTTGCACCGAATTGATCCTAAACAGATTGATGATAAATTTAGAAAATGCTGTTCACAATTGACGTATACATTAACTACCATGACCAATAACTGAAAGGTGTGCACACTACTCAATATTCTAAATCATATCAGAATATGCTGCACGTCGAAGAATCCAGCTCGTGTCATGATTTTGTTTCTGCCGTCCCTTCTAGTATTGTGGTGTGCACATAATAATTTCTCGCGACATAACGATTCCAATAGTTGAAACGCTCCTTATTAAAACAAAGACATTTACGTAGAATCACTACACATGCTATTACGTTAGCTTTATGGTTACCGCTTCTGATATCATACGCTTCCGAAAGCAAATTCGCATACAAGCCATCAAAAGCTTAAATTTATCAATGGGGCGGCAGTAAAATTTGTTAAAATTAAGACAGAGAAAAGAACATAAATATTAGTCTTACAGATGGACAGAAGCAGATTAGTAGAAAACAAAACAAACTAGATAAATGTGAAAAATCTAGATGTTTTATCTCCATAATAAACGTGTGCTTTCGATTTTCATTAAAAGATTTTTATTACAAAACGTTATTTATAGTAAGTATAATTATGGTCGTCCTAGAAATAACAATAAGAGTACATGATACACTGCGCATTAATTAAGTGAAAAGCTGCATTGTCTGACAAAAGCAC
>NC_068358.1:48193876-48211376 GCF_020536995.1 Dreissena polymorpha | reverse complement strand
TGTTACACGCTTACTTAAAAGCGAAAACTAGTCAGATAGCAAATAGATTTCCACTTGTAACAAACGGAGGAATAAAACGATTCTTTTTCTTGTTTTTATATTTGTATAATTACAGAATATGTAAAATATAAAGAATAGCACAAATTATCAGACATACATAAATATGAATACATTTTCGGAAATGAAAATTTTTTTTAACAAATACGCGATGTATCTCTGAACAACGGCGTTCGCGCAGACGACAAAGGTGTAATGATCGGCTTTTGACGTGCCACGACAAAGGTGTGAAATTACGCACCGTATTTTGCAGTTTTGACTTCGGATTAAAGATTAATAATTAGGTGCGAATTATAGTGTTGGCACCGACTGAATCACTTCGAATTAACGATTTCTTCGGTTTAACGAAGTTCGGATTAACAATGAAATTTTACATTAAACAAAGGAGAACCAAAATCGGGACCTGAAAAATACTTCGAAATAACGTTGACTTCGGATTATCGGTGTTCGAAATAACGGTGTTGAAGTGTATTAAGAAATACAAAAAAAGACAATGTTAATAAATTAATGACGACGCTTTAAAATGTATACATAATACTCATATTAAATATAACGGGCACTGAAAGTGTATTAAATCGAAAATGTTTATAGATACATATGTTACACACAGCTTTAACCCACACCTGAATCAATTTTTACAAACTATATGAACATTCATAACATATAATGCTTTACGAATAATAAATTGCTATAAATGTTGTTACTAATCCTTTATGTATGTACGTTAAGTAAATACATTTACCCGGTAAACAAAGTAATTAGTAATTTGTAAAAACTCAAGATCAAACACATAAAGAAACGACTTATTAAATATATGGATCATACCCTTCCGATATATTTGACTCAAACGTGTTTGGTATTTTGACGTAATGGAATTACAGCAACTGTTTCTTAACGTCTCTTAAAATAATGGGTGAGAAATCCCTTTAATCAATAGCTATTTAGGTAGATATATCATTCAAACAAATTGTCTTTGTAGAACACCAAAGTGCACGATTTGCGTATAAAATGAATTTAGCTGCCTTAATATGCTTTTAGTTAGAGAAATTATTATGTAATCTAGATCATGAATTTATTGGCAATCCTTCGCATAGTATTGGTTAAAAATATGTAATGGGAATGACAATTTTGGATTATGACCATCCATAAAAAGGATATTTAACAATTATATCGAAATCTTAATAGTCACGTTTATTAAAGAGTCTAGTTTTTGTTTACCTATTACTAATCGGTTAATGTACACCTTGAAATGTCACATCTGTACCCGAGGGATTAGATTGTAAATTCTTATAGATAAACCTTGTTTACACAATCGTTTAAACTGGGATTATCTAACCACGTCATCAATATATCGTCTTGTTCTGTTAAAGCTATGCATTAAATACAATTGAATTTCTTCAGGAAGACGAAACAAAACCTCAATATCATACCATAATAAGAATACGTGGGCGGGACGAGATGTACAGTACTACCCATAGGAACCCCGCTTTTTGTTGAATACTCTGATAACTGAATTTCTTCAAAGTGAATATATTTTCTAAAAGCAAAAGAACGTGCAGGTTAGGTAACAGAGTAATCAGGAAATCCAAATGGTATAGTGTTTAAGAACTGGTAAGCAATCCAAATGGTATAGTGTTTAAGAACTGGTAAGCAATCCAAATGGTATAGTTTTTAAGAACTGGTAAGCAATCCAAATAGTATAGTGTTTAAGAACTGGTAAGCAATCCAAATGGTATAGTGTTTAAGAACTGGTAAGCAATCCAAATGGTATAGTGTTTAAGAACTGGTAAGCAATCCAAATGGTATAGTGTTTAAGAACTGGTAAGCAATCCATTTGGTATAGTGTTTAAGAACTGGTAAGCAATCCAAATGGTATAGTGTTTAAGAACTGGTAAGCAATCCAAATGGTATAGTGTTTAAGAACTGGTAAGCAATCCAAATGGTATAGTGTTTAAGAGCTGGTAAGCAATCCAAATGGTATAGTGTTTAAGAACTGGTAAGCAATTTTGTTTTATTATAAATGGCTAAGTATAACCACGTTTCGTTTGCAAATATTTATTATATACACACATGCAAAGTAAATATAACATTTAAACCTAAAAGCATCAAGTCCCAAATTGTACGCAAGCTTATTCAAGTAATGAACACACAGCATACTCTACCGACTATAGCTGTAACAGAATCGATAACACTTTTCTTATATTATTTATTTACTTTAAGCTCATTCAAAAAGAAAAAATGAATCATAAACCCAATGCAGTTGTAATTGTAATTAAACAAAATAGTTGCTTTGAATCCAATTAAAGTACCTTAATATAAAAACAAAATAAGCATGATATAGTCTGAAATAGTTTTCGGATATTTTTCTTTTTCAAACTAAAACCTCTCTTTACAAAAATGTATCTTATAACGTCCAAAATGCTTGAAAAAGAGGAGGATTAAATGGATTTATTAGTGATTCTTCTGAAATAAAACCAAAGTTGATATCGGTCCGGAAATTAGATTTACAGAAGAGAAAATGCCAGCTGCACGCCAAATGAGAATATATCAGAACAGTTGAAAGTTTAGACATTATGTACTTCCGTGAAGTTTTAAACAAAATGAGACAGAATACGCTGTCCTATAACGCAATACGCAAATTATGATTGACCTATATACATTTTGAGTATATGTCTGTGAACAATGTGTTTACATTCAATCTTCATTGGATTGTACACAGTGTATGTTAACTATTCACTTGATAGTGAATCGGTGTATAAAACCTTAAGTTTATGTTTTGAAATTGTGAGATAGAATTTCGAAAGTCTCATTTCATCTGATTTAAAGATATCGAACATACTAAATATATTTATTTCAATACAATATTAAAATAAATCTTTTTATTGCAACATGTGACAACGTAAGAGTGCTTGCATAGTTCATTTATGCATCTTTCAACTGTTAAGCTAGTGCATATCCTGCTCTCCGACATATATATCAGACTTAATGAAAATAAAATTTAAAAAATTAACTCCAGTTGTCTTGAATCCATGTCGCCATTCTCAGCCATCTTTGGACGATGGTTGCCATTAACAGACTGTACACTGTGATATACGTACCATCGATTCAAACATTACATTTGTTGATGCAGTCAAATGCTTTTATGCTTCTAAACTAATGCAAGACAACCTTGCTGTACATTTCAATTACATGTAACTAGCTAGAGTGGTAACCAAAAGCACATGCCGAACAAACCAAAACACAACTGGTGTTTAAAATATGCAAGTTATTTAATTACGACACTAATATGCAGTGTGTGTACAGCTGAAGACCTTTGTTATGCAACAAATGATTTAAAGGATCACACTCGTTTGCGCATTATTGTTTGCGAACGCAATTAGCGTATTCTAAGTCAAAGATCATTTTGAAATGAATGGCTGAGAAATTCTTTCTGAAAAGTCACCGGAAATAAATACTGTTTAAACTCTTCGGGAAATTTAAATGTTTCCACAAACGATAGTGACGATTGAGTACAATACGATAAGATTATTACGTTTTTAGACGCTGGATGAAATGTGATTAAAAGTCTACGGAGACACCTTTGTATAAAAAATAAATACATCGATATATCATAATCATTAGTGGCATGTGATAGTGACACACATATAGATGATTATAATTTGTGTGCGTTAGCGTTGATCAATGTATTAGCATTAAGGATATTATATATTGTTTCAGCTATAAATTATGTTAATAAAATAGTTATTGGCATGTTTCGCATTTCAAACTTGTATTTGGAAGTCTAATTGGCACAAGTATTAGATGATATATTGTTTGGATAAGTTGGTAATGAATTCCCGGTTTTGGTATTTATTTATCCATTAAGGTAACCGTGAAATTAACCACATGTTCTTCTTCCTTTTACGGAAGACTAAAGGACTCATTACTTTAAATTTAAGCTTACATCCCATCGTATATTGTATGTATTAATGCCATATTGTGTACGGGTATTTATATGTTATGTCTGTGCTGTGTAATCTATACACCGATGTATTTATAAATAATTATAAGTAATGTTAAACTGGCGTTCGAATTCACGACATATGCAATCAATACAAGCTATGTTTTTCCGGTTGTCATTTCTGGAAAGATTTCCCAAATAGTGACAATCAAATTGTATATACCAGCTGCATTATTCTCAGAAGACTGTGGGTCTGTTGATATCGCGAAAATTGCCATCTTTTGGAAGCGGGCATCATTTGCATTGACTTCAATATCGGTATAAGTGTGCATCTAATGAAAATGTCTCATTTCAGATAACGCATTGTGTCTCATTGAATGAAAGTCATATCCATTCGGTAATAAGAGGCTCAATGTTGCCGTTTTTTCCGGGTTGAGCTGCACTGTTGGTGACGATCAGAAATATATCCATATTTGCGTTGTGTTATCTTATTTTCGATTAAAGTACTATGCAATTATTTAGTATATTTGAACTATGTTGGAATGCAAACGCATCCTGCTAATTTGTGCAATAAACATTTCAAAACGAATAAAATGATACGATATGTTCATTCGCGAGAGATACAAACATTGAAGGATACGTTATTTAAGTTATGGCCCAAGTTTACAAATGCTGCCAGTCTAATTGTGTCTACCTGATGCCTAATTCTCTGAAACCGATGCGTCTGACGATTCTACGTAAACTGACATATTTTTGAAGTGGTATCGTTTGAATTGACGTCAATATCGTTATCATTAAACTAGTTATTAATAATTAAAGTTATTGAATACAAAGTGTGTCTTTATATAAGTGAAAACCAGTTTGCCCTTATGTGTGCAATTTTGACTTTGCTACACTGTAAGTGACAGCTATGACAGCTATGAACATATAATATTTATGAAAAAACATATGAGTGCATTAACAAAATAAATGTTCGATGCCTTGCAACAATGTTCACAAAAATATACACTGACATTCGTTTACAATTCTTCAACAATTATTGTCGTTATAAAAATAAAAACATACGTTTGTGACGATATTGTGTTTTTTCTATTTGCTTAAAAGTTGTAAACAAAGTACGTACTTGAACTGCCCTAGCATGCGTTCATTTTTAAAATTGAAAACAAATTACCTCATAAAATATGATATATGTTATCTGGTAACATAAGACAACTGGTGCGGAAATAAAATTCTCTATATTTAGTTTGTTGATGCTTTTCAAATGTCCTAAATGCAATACATAGAGGAGTATTTATATAGATTTAAAACTACTATCTCTGTAATATATGTTGCTTAATATTGATCATAGATTTTATTCCCAGCAGTGAAAATGATATAATCCTTCTTTATTGAGAAAACAAAGATAACATTTATCATATGAGCGGTTATCGAAACTGTACGGGATTCAAAACTGTAGAATGCTTTGTTAAATCCCTTTTGATAGTAGGGGAAGGTAAAGCTATATTTATTAGGCTACCAAAGTAAGTTGTTTGTGACCGCTAACATCTCCAAAAATAGGGAAGATAGGTTGGGCTTTTTGTGCTTTAACAATACACAACTTATTTCCTCATTTAATAAGAATGTCAAATGTCAAAAATCTTTTTAAACAATGTCCAATAAATGAAGTCTTTTATTAAAGAAAATGGGGCAAATGATAACAAAAGTTAGCATGGTGTTTTGCAATTAATTTTAATTACTTTATTGAAATTAATTTGTTTTATTAATTTGTTTAAGTTAAGACCGTTAAAAAAACGAAAAACATATTCAAAAATGTTACCTCGCAAAACTACTGCACGTTTCCAATATGTTTTTGTGTTTACATTGTTTATTTTTATTATATAATATTAGCCAACGGTCAAAATAAATATAAACGCTACATACAATATACTGTAAAAAAATCAACGATGACCAACGTATGGTTTGTTTTTAATTAAAACATACGGATTAATCTCAATGAAAGATTGTTTCTCAATGTATTCCTGTAAATTATTGTTTTACCATTTCGAAAATCCCATGCCGCATTTGGAACGTGTTGTTTTAGTGCAATCAACGGTAATCGGGTTACGATGATTGAAGTATGGAAATGGAACAATTCCATAAGCTAGAGTTTACAATTAATAACACCAAAAATTGATATTTTAAACGGTAGAGTCTTAAGAAAGAAACGGACATTCTTCCAAAATAATATTCTTTTCTTCTTTCCATTGGATGCTTTCGCCCAAAGGGATTTAGCGTTGCCAAGAAATAAGATATTTGCAACAAGATAGAATATGAGTTCTCAGCTGAAAAAATACGCTTGTATTTAAATTCATGTTTTTAGATATTTTAATAAACGAATTTGTTTTTGTTATTGATAAGTTTTTGTTAACATTTTATGTGAGTATTTAACTTGATTTACAGAAATGGTTCAATATAAAGATAATTATCCGTGCCATTTCTTGAGAAAACTCAACTAACAAATTCGTATGTCAATACGGCATACATATGATTTACAGATGTATGTAGGTCACATTATTCATTTCTAACGCGCATTGTGTAAGTAACGTTACGCCTTAATGACGTGTTTTCCAGGATTGCACGCAATGTCGAGAAATTACAACGACGTTATCACCCCAGGAAACCCGATACCTTGTGTGTCGTGTAACACCATAGGGGACAGTGCTGTGTATTTTGGCATGAACTTACATAGAGTAAGTAAATTGGAAAAAATAAAATTTTCAAAGTCTTATTTGAAACAATTGTGTATTAACAATGATAACAAAGGTATTGACCTCCATGTAGAAAAAATCCTGACAAATTTTCTTACAAAATTAGCGAAATGTGGCTCCCTGAAGTAGAAGATCGGGCAAACGGGCCATATCAGTCATTTAGGGGAGAAAAACCGCTTTGATTTTGCAAGCCACAACAATAATTAAAGGATTTATACAAACTTTCACATGTCTGCCATAAACTTTCAGCGGGGTTTCTCCAGAAAACGATTTATTATGGAGAAATTTGCGTTTTTAATGATCATGTTGGGAAAAAATGGATACCATCTGGTGAAGACCAGAAATCCTAAAGCAGGGTTATTGCTCCTTTTGCATTAAGATACATTTAAGGTTTTCGGCGTTCAAGTTGAAATGCAACTGTATTTCTTTTCAGTGAATGGATCAATTGTTCATGCACTCATTACATATTATCCTTACTACATTACACTTTAAATTCAGGCGTTACACATTCGATGTCAATCATTAAAGATACGTCTGACTTGCAATTTAGCAGAATTATTTCCCTTTCGAACTCAGAACATTCAGGTTGCATTTTATTGC
This sequence comes from Dreissena polymorpha, assembly GCF_020536995.1. Taxonomy (NCBI): domain Eukaryota; kingdom Metazoa; phylum Mollusca; class Bivalvia; order Myida; family Dreissenidae; genus Dreissena; species Dreissena polymorpha. Next base: position 48,204,032 of record NC_068358.1, on the reverse strand, counting down.
ATGCAATAACTGAATGGCTCTATTTCTTCTACAAATAACTTAAAATGTAAGTATGTGTTTTGTGCCTTTATTAATAGTCATTGAATAAAACTAATAGATTTGACCAGTCATTAGGCATTATTATGCCCCCCTTTTCATGCAGAAACGTCTAGTAAAGATTAGTACTTAGATACTCTACTTTTTCAGACATTCAATTAGAACATCAAGCATGTCGTCAAAAGAATCACGTAAGACCATCATAGCTCTAAAATTCACTAAAGCACAATGATGACCATTATTGGACTGCTGGGTTCCGTTGCTTCAAATTCATGGTAACTTTCGAAAAACAATTATTACATATTTACGCTCAATAACTTCACTTAAAAGGGATATATTTATAATAAAATGAAATGTTATGTTGGTAGGTTCAAGGCTGACCTAACGAGGGAATGATTTTGGGCAAATGATGTAACGCCCATTGTAAAATTGTGAAAAAACGTGTTTCCGCTTAACTTTAGATTTGATGGTGGCGTTGTGCAGCAATTGTGTTTGTTTGTATATAACATGCAGATCTAGGGTTGGGTCGGTCAGTTGGGTCATTGTTATTTAAATATATTATTTTCTATAAATAAGTCGAGTTTGAATTTATGTTCTGTGCTGTATTTTTTTACAGGAAGCTCACTTGGTAATTAGAATAATGCAAAGTCATCATTTTTATTGATAAGTCTATAGCATAAAGGTTCAGAAAACTATACTTCTTCTACATATATTTAACCAAAAATATGGATGTTGGGTTATAATAACAGCTGATTTACAACAAATTTAGAGAATTTTATCACAGCGTACAGCTCTTGAAATTGTGTATCTTTACAGTGTCAGCAATACATAATTGTGAATCTTGTACTCAGTTTTTTTATACACGAGCTTCAGTGTTGTATTCTTAATTTCCAACTATAATATGGCATACGATATGTTGAAATATATTATGATTCATGATGACAAAATAACAAGAAATCATGATAATAAAGTCAATGCAATTTCGAACAAGGAACCCATTTTAGTAAAACATGTCGGTCAATTATACATACATTTTCATAGAAGACATGCACTTAAATTAAAGTTTTGTCCGTAAAGCGTCCGAAGATACCAGGAGACGAGGTGTATTTGAAGAATTGCAGTCTGCTTTCTAAGAAATCTTTCTCTGTCTGATATTGAATCGGCATTAATAATCAAAGTTGAGACAATAATGCACGCTTCATGTGAATAATTCCAAACATTTTACATTTAACAGCTGTGCACAATGGCACATGCTTAATCATGCTTAATTTAGAGTTGACAGTATAAATGTTTGATGTGTGTGTCGGCTCGCAATGACTAAACTGCTAATAATGTTCACATACTGGAATTTTATGCACTAAATAGGTAATGATGTGTCTCGTTACCGAAGAATAATACAATAACATGATCGTACTCTGAGATTACAAAAATTGTAAAAAAAAATGTTAAAGAAAGTCTAATAATAACATTAACATTCTCACGACCAACAAACGAGAACATTATTAGCATGGGTCGATAGTAGTTCAATTATGCCTTAACTATGTCGTTTCTCAATTCATATTTAGGTTTACCATGTCTATACGATCTTTTTCATTTCTTGGTAATCAAAGCAGATTAAACCTTGATGATAACAACCTTAAACAAGGTTATTACCAGAGCATCAATGCCTTTTTAGCGTGTGTAGAACTGAATATACAATTTGGCTGCAAAGGCAAACATACATTAAACACATTAATTAGGTTTATTTGATAAAATATAAACTTGGTTATTTTGTTGACATTTCTACAGAATTAATATGTTTGGTTATTGTGGTGTTTCGTTGGGCACAGTGTTGCAGTTTCTAGACTGTGCAACAATAATATTTTCGATATAAATGCATTTTCTTAGTTACGAATATGCACCAGTCAGTTTAACTGAGCATCCGGTTTCATGAATTTTCGCAGCTTTTCTCGCATCAGACAGTACGTTAATTTGCCCACCCGCCAGACCCTGAGGAAAAACCATATTGTTCATGTATATGTATATTGCTAAGATGTTGTTGCTTGTTCTGCCTCTCATGTACATTTCCAGTGCCAAAACATATAATGGAGCTAAGATGCTGTTGCTTGGTCTGCCTCTCATGTATATTTCCAGTGCCAAACCATATTTTGGAGCTACACTGACAGTGTGCACAATGCTTGCGAAGTATCTGGTCCTTGCCATGCCATCTTCCAGGAAAACTGGGACCAACTGTGACTGCGGAGCTTTTCGAGCCATTGGCCAGGCTGAATTTCCTCCGAACTGTTGATCACACCATTAGTGATTTATTAACATGCGTGAAAATGAAACTGATGTGGGAATTTCAAAAAAACACGGTGCAAGTATTCTTCATGTGAATATGTACACGAGGTTTTTTAAGTGCATTTAAATCATAACATTATTAATTTTGACTGAACGGTTGTTATATTGCGGGACCTGGAGACTATGTACTAATTATAATTGTATGGCATTGGATAAGTTTGTGTTTTGTTATTTTGTTCAACTTATAGCAGTTACATGAATATATTATTATAGCAGCTTTTTAAGGTCGCAACATCACTTTTAAGTCGTTGTTTAAGCGTCTGCGAATAAATTTGCATTGCGGAAAAATTCAAGTAACTGGCAGTCTGATTTTATAGGCACATTAATTTTAACGTACAAATTATTTAATAAACTAGGAGTACTACTTTGTATGGCCGGCTGTCTTGTGATGGCTGGTGTTATCCGTATTGGGCAGTTACCATCTGGATTACAAAAAATAAGTTTTTTATGGAGGTGAGTTTTGCTCGGATGGGTAACTCCCAGCATCATTGTTTGACTGTATAAAACATTTGTTAAGAAAATAAAATTTCACCATAGAGCTAAATTACATATTAATAACGCTTTAGCATAGAGCTCAATTAAATATGTGTGTGTAACTCATCTTAACAGATGAGAGTTATGTTAATTTATATAAGGCACTTACTTTCAAATTAAGTGTATACATTATCTCAATATGTTGAAACTTAAGATTACTGAATTAATATTATGATTTATAAAATCAATTGTAATGATGTTATGCGTATCTTCTTTATTTTATGCACGTGACTCAATGCATGTAAACAAGCGACCAATACGTCTAATAAACAGTTAACATAAAGCATCATTAAAACTTGGATCACCGCCTAGGACTTTAAAATGAAAAGACTTAATTAGATGAGTATATCAGTGACTTTGTTAAAGGGGCCTTTTCACAGATGTGTGCATGTTTTGACGTTTGTCATTAAATGCTTTATATTGATAAGTGTAAACATTGTAGCTAAAAAGCTCCAGTAAAAATAATTTAAAATAAAATTAAAAATAAAATATGTAACACGCAGCAAGGCTCGAACCACTGACCCCTGGAGTTCTGGTGTAAAAGTCTACCACGTAGACCACTCGGCCATCAGTCCTTACAAAATGAGCGATGAATTTTATAATTTATATAAGCAATCCTCGTAGTTTCACGAAATATAACGACAACAGCAAAGCAATCCAAATTATTCAATCAAATCAAATTTTTGCGTTGCAACGCTTATTAATTTTCAGGTTTTTAAATCGTCAAAAGATGCGTATAATGGCTATTGTATAGCATGGTAAATGTTCAGTATTACTTCCTCACAAATATCATAACTAAAACGAACATTTTCGAATTGGAAAAACTTTTTTACAATTATCAAAACGTCAAAAAATGCCCCTTTTATATGTAAGAACCAAAAGATGATAAGAATGCTCCTTATATTTTGATAAAATAAGGACAGTTTATAACCTGTCATGAAAATATATTATCTGTCTCTTAATTTAAGATTGAAATGTAGTTTGTCTTCATAAGCCGACCATCCGCCAAAAAGACGAGTTTTATAAGTGAAAACACTTACTTTAAGTGTTTATAAAATGTCAACCGCTATTTTCAAATTTAATTGGAATCACTTACTGGTGCGATTTGAAATAAAACCTGCAATCAGGTATTTATGAAGCCGCGGAATGGGATTGGGCTGCAGAAGGGTAACCTGTTACTTTAAGTCGCAATATTTTTCCTGCATTATGTCTTATGTGGACTGAGTGCCGAAGCAATTTTCCGCAGCGGAGATGAATGAGTGAAAAATGGAGTGTCAATTTACTCTGACATGCATGTCAAGACACACTCTATCATCTGACATACAGAAGTGTGAAGACATATCGGGTGAAGCTTGGAGGAATAAACTCCTTTTTGCGAACACAAAAATTAGCCATCATAAGCATCAAACAAGTTTAATAGAGTAGGAACTACTCTTTTTTGTGTAACGTACACTAAACATACATCAATATGTATATAACACGTTGATATATTATTCGTTCATAACTGTTTTACTGTGTACGATAATATTCGTATAAGTACAAAAAAGGCCACAAATCAAAAAGTATCGTCAGTGTCAGTGTAGACACGTATTCCGTGACACGTGACGGAAAGTAATGTAAAGTAATGTTTTCTATCTTTACAAAGCATTTATGTCCTCAGATGTGTATATTTAAATGTTGAGCTAGTCGATTTACGTTATGGCACATCATGAAAAGGACCACCAAGCAAACGCGACAATTAGACAACTAACTGGGCTTCGAAAAGTCATTCCCCGTTAATATTGCGCATTGTGTAGTTTCAATAGTTGTATCATGTAATGAAAGGGACTAGCTTTATCTTTGAGAACGTTTTATGTGAAGGTTGCTCAGTTGCATTCAGAACACATATAACGTCATTTTATATCTCAATGGGTTCATTTAGTGAAGCATGTTTAGGCCATCAAGACGTCAAGTGTACTTGTGTAATATTTGCGTTCTCAACAACTACCGAGCGAATGAATAAACGCATAATTACGTATTATGAATAAATTACGACTGTATTTATATATTGATTATCTAAGTATATCAGTGACTTCGTTCATATGTAAATGACTGTTGAAATAATATTATCAAACGTGATAATGCCTTCTAACAAAACAAGATTGCGTTGACCATGTTAATGCAATGGCCCTAGTTATAATCAAAACTTATTGTTTCACACATAGCTTTGCATCGTTGTTTCATTTAGTGACATTTACGAAAACGACATGACGTATACAAATAAAGAAACAATACCTAAATTGTTCGAATAAGTTGAAAAAACATTATGAACTAAGTGTTAATTAGAAAAGTGACATTTAATTTGAAAGCATAGATTGATGTGCTTTGAGTTGAATCTAGTTATTTCGGAATAATACAGAACAATCCTCAATTGATGTGTAGCATAACAGAACCTTTTTCACAGGTTTAACATTCTATTAGTACAATTTTCAATTGTTATTGAAGGATCTCTAAAGCAAATATAACTAGTGCGCGATTGTCTTTAATTTGGTGTTTATAAGCAATCACAGTATTTGTTGTTTTTTTAATTACTATGAAACGATGTGCACATTTTATTTACCGAATAAGGCATGTGTTTCATTATTCAATACTTTCCACTGAATACATTAACATATCAACCACGTTTAATGGCATGGACTCTTATCTGCTTAGTTCAATAGGGCCGCATGATTGACAACAACAGGATTGACGTAACCGCAAAATTAAATTATCATCAGCACCAGATGATTAATCATGATAAATATATAAGGAATAATAGATGGACATGATTACTTCGAAAGAGATTGTGTTGATTGAATTACGAATATAAGGGTTAGGGTTATGGTTAGGGTTATGGTTATATTTACAATACAAATCTTGTATTATATAGACTTTGTTATAAACTATTTTCACTCGAAAGCTTTAAACAAATATTCCGAATAGATAGCTAAATGGACAGAGCACTGTTTCTCCGCCTTCGGAGATATGATCACGTTCCTGGCGGAGTAATGCATGTGCGTCTTTCCGGATCAATGGAAGCATACAAAAGTCACGAAGGTACAGAGGCTGTTTTCGAAAGCATTGAGATGAATCTTAGTCGACATCCTATATAACAAAATAGCCAGAGATGACTGCATAAGTTTGAGAAGTTTTATAATAAAGTGATGTTAACAAGATTTGGTACACTTTTCACTGTTTTTATGTTTATTCACTCAATCGAGTCATTTATAGCAATTCTATGGACGTTTTGCCAAATAATTGTCATGCGCATCAATTTAAGTACACATATTAATCTACTGATATCCGATGATCGAACGGCAGACTATATTACTATTTAACAAGATGCAATCAGGTTACGTCAGGTTATTGCATGGTCAAGTGTTGCTGTCCGAAAAAGAATTTCATAAGAAACTGCATATGAATACAAAAGGGATAGTATTTATCTTAAACAAATTTCGGTGTCAATTATATAAAATCACCCAGTCTCTAGAAAAGTAATCAAGTTCAGCTTTCAACCACAACAGACGTATGCAAGTCTGCAGACCATTCATGAATTCAGATTTTATACCGTACCTTGGTACTTATGAAATCGCAGCACGTTCGTCAATGTCATTTCTTGCAGTGATTTAACACATGCTCAAATGGCTTTACACTGTACAATTACTTTGAGCAGTGTTATTTTCAGCAAATCCCAAACTGTTATGTGTAAGTGCAATATTGATTGATTCTTAAAAGCAAAATACTCGATTCAAATACAACATGAAATTGAAGAAGACGGCGTGATAATAAAAGTTAAGGTACATGTATTGTTATGTATAGGAATTTATAATAATTTTTCCAACCAACTACCGATCTTATTCGTCGCTCACAAATATACTCACTCAAATGTGTTTAATAAAACTTCATCCAACACTGATGTATATGAGCATTTATCCCAAGCTGATCAAGATGATGATATTGAGATTGGTTTACTGACACGGTTTTGTCTACTACTTCAAAACATATACCTTTAACAATCAAACACAACCGCCCACTAAGCACTTGGTATCTTTTAAATACCAATGGGCTGAACGAGTATGGCATGCGTTAAGGCGTTACCGATGCTTATTATAAACATTCGGAGGAGGCGAAGTCAAAAGAGGAAAATATCGCCACTGTTTTCTTAATTCTAGCGAAAGGTTGCTTTTTGCATAAGGTTATATTGATAAATATTTTCCTTACTAATTCATAAAAACTGAAACAGATACATTAGTCTAGTAAAACGCTTTACCGTTCGTTACCGTTTCCATTAATGTATTACGTAGTTGCGAAACGGAGATGGCATGTCAGGCTCCCTGTAAACTACGAAAATATTTTTGCGTCTGTATGGGACATATCAGTATAGTAAAGTGTCTTTACCATTGCAGTGATTCTACTGAAACTGACGTTTCATTTCCACTGCAGGAAATCGTATCCGTCATGATCCGTGTGGCGATAACGTGCAAGCACTTTGACATTACAAGTAAAGGAAACAGTGTCATGGGTTTTCTTTGCTTACATGACTTGTATCAATGATTGTTCGTAACTCAATGCTCTTTAAGTAAAACAGTCGCATTCTGAATGGACAGGTACCAAATAAATATTGCATTAGAAATTTAAGTCTGATTATACATATATATATATATATATATATATATATATATATATATATATATATATATATATGGCGCCCATGACCAGATGTGACTACAAATGAACTGCAATGTATGCACCTGTTAATCTACACAAGGTAACTTTGAGAAGAATTATATTGTATGAATACCGTATTTTTCTAAGTTTACGGATAATTATTTTATTCGAAGTCGATAACTTTAGAAAAGAAGGATATTTTAATAAGTCCGAACATTTAGAGACAAGCGTGCTTATTTGCCAATAATTATATTATAATTAAAGCAATGCATCAATTTGCAATAATTGTGTTGGACTCTTCTGTCTCTGTTTTTAAATACATACAACTTAACAAATATGAAATCTATTATCTAAAATAGTATGAACAAGTCATCAGAAACTCAAACAGAGGGCCTAAATCTGGTAAAATAGCTCTGTAAAATAAACTGTCCGAAAATTAAGAACAACTTAGAGTCACGAACAATAATTATTAAGGCTCAAAAACAGGGTTTCCGAACATTTACATTGTCAGAAAACGTGTAGTTATTACGTCGTTTGCTTTAAATACTCAGGACAACTTCGATCTGCAGTATAAGAACACTAAGATAACCATTCTTACTTCAATATAAAGATGTGAAACTCCAGCTGCTGGAGCAGTATTGCATTCTCATTATAAACAATATGTTGGTCCTTTATTTAAGACAAGTGACCTATTGCCAAAACAGTACGAAAGAGCACATCACGAAACAACATACACACATGGAAATCTATATAGGACTTAGTCGCCATGACTGCTTACAATACTCAAGATAAGTCTAGCTATGAAGAATTTAATTTAAATCAAAGCACAACCCTTAGCAACATTCTGAATTGCAAATGATTAATCTAGAAATCAGGAACGGTTCCTGTATTTTTAACGTATCATCATTTTGCGTGACACATGGACACGTTGTTTGGTTCAAATTGATATTATGTAGTTTGATTTTCCCGTCTACATAAACAACAGTACTAATTGACATCTGACTTACGAGTGTGTATCATGTTAAGAATAATGTAGCAACACAACGTATTTACCAGTTGAAGTTTGTGTTTCAAGGAGAATGGTTTCACATGGTGATTTATGAAGGTCGGGCGCCTGTAAATGAGTAAAACACATATGTGTTGTTTTGTGCATCCATGTTTTAGGGTGGCGATCGTAACTGAAACAACATTATTATAAGTGTTTGTATGTAACGGTTTTTCATATACAAAGGTCATTTTCATCGAATCAAACACCAAAGTAAGTGTTTTGCCAGCTGCTTATTCTATGGTTTAGGGATGGTGCCGATCTTCAAGGTTCCAATGATACCCTTTTACACTATAAATACTGAAACACAACATAAACACTAGGGGAGGGACCTCATTAGCTGAAATCTCAGACATGTAGTCATATTGTATATGATTAATAAATTAAATCAACAATCTACCATACAGTTCACTTTGCTTTAATCAACCGAAACACGAGATTAATGTATGTTTGGAAAGCATATCGTGTATACGTTGAACTGCATATAATTGAATATTGTGATTACTACATCATAGTGTACTCATGTCGAATTTAAGAGAACTTTTAAATTCACTGTGCATAATTATTTTAGAGTGTAACTAGTTTAAAAAAGATGTAAAGAGTATTTGATCGAATATTGAAATATATTCAATCATTTCTGTTAGCACTGCATCACATATGATCCTTTTCGAACGGAACATAAGGTTCCGACGATATAATAGATCTACGAATGAACACAACAAATAAGTATCATGCTGGTATTAAGTAAAAACTATATAACCATATATTATTCTAAAAATAATCACTTTTCATAAATATAATATACCGGTAGGTATGTTCGTGTTAAATCGCAGTTGTAGCTAAAGCATTAAATGAAGAAATAAAGATTCATAACACTTGAGTCGTTAGTTTAAAGGAATATGACATAATTTTCTTTTATTCCTTTCTAAATGTTTACAGTTGTTAAATATCGCAGTGTCACGTGAATTGACATGGCCAGATTATAACATGTGCCAAATACATGGCCCGAGTATGACTACTAAATACAACTCAGAAAATAAATAGTTTTACAGTCGAAATCATCGAAACAACTGTTGTATACATTAAAACTCATATCGATGCATTACTCGTTAAAGTGAGAAAAATATATTTCATCTTAAAGTTATGCGGTGTTTTCCAATGTTTTAACTACAGCTGTGTTATTATTATTGATCAGCCAATGTGTCAAATTAAAAGCTCCACTATTGGAATAACTGTTTTGCAGAACTCGTTTATAAAGTCGTGGAAACCCGTCTAAGGGTGTTGCAGGATCACGTGACTTTGTGGACTTCCCCCTTTAAACTTTAATAGATGAAACGCGACGGTAAGTGGTACTTTATTTCAAATAACTTTTTAAAACAATTTAAGAATTTCAATCAGTGCATTAATTATGGCAATGTGAAATGCATCAAAAGTACTTTCTTTAATAGGCCTGTGTTCTTGCTCAAAATTCGATTTGTACTACATGGTTATGCTTCACGCAACGTGAAATTGTGT
>NC_068358.1:48166376-48188876 GCF_020536995.1 Dreissena polymorpha | reverse complement strand
TGCTTTCTTCCGATTGTGGATACATTTATATGATTGATTACGTGAGTTACGCAGTTCGTAACACATGGAGGACAGGCGATATTGGGGTCCGTATGTCAGCTATATACACATAGTCTAGTAATAAATACTAGCCTCAGTGCAAGCAATTATTCATCAAAACTGTCTTTGACAGAGCAAACAGAGCCTGACAGAACTCTTAACTTGTAATATGAATTAACATGTAAGCTTACTGACACTGTTTGATGATATTATCATCTAGTTATGAAATAGTATTACAGCTTCGAAATTATATAAATATCATTAATATAACATACATGTTTTTTAAAGTCCGGTCTTTCCTTATTAACCCGTAATAACGCACAGGTAAATCAGAAACAACAAGCACATTCGTTGAATTGATATCCCCCGCCAACATGCTTCTGGACACAAAAGTATTATATTTGACACAAAAAAATCATTGTTTTCAAGATACAAAGGGCCATTACTCCGTTATTAACAGATGATGTACAATGCCATTTGGAGTGCATCATCCTCTTATCCATATATATATATTCATACCAAGTTTCAATGAAATCCGCCAAAGCACTTCCAAGATATGGCTCCGGACACACACAAAAGCATTTTTTCAAGATACAAAGGGCCATAACTCTGTTATTAAATGATGGTGTACAATGCCATTTGGCGTGCATCATTCTCGTATCTATATACATACTCATACCAAGTTTCAATGAAATCCGCCAAAGCACTTCCAAGATATGGCTCCGGACGGACGGAAGGACGGAAGGACGGACGAACGGACAACGCCAAAACAATATCCCTCCGCCTATGACGGGGGATAATTAATGAAATTGGATATTAACCGAAATATTATTTGAACTCGAACTAAATAAATATTTAACTCAATATATAAACAATACACCCCTAAAACGAAAGTTTGTAGTTGCAGTGTTGTTCACCTTGGTAATTTCCACGATTATTAGAAATTTGATTAATATGCTGCGGAAAGAAACGAAACGCTAAAAACAAGCCCATCGCAACTGTTGCATATATGATGCCTCATTAAATATAATATAATATTGTGCTGTGTACTAGTAAACGAAGAGGTAGATCAGGTATGTGTAAACATAAACGTTCATTACAGCCAAAATAATATGTCGAGTTTAGATGTTATATGGACTAAAGTGCAGCCAATGTTCAATTTGTTGAGATAAATTTGATACGAATGCCTTGTCAACTTGCTGTTACGAATGTCAAGACGAATTTTATCAGATTTTGTGCAATATGGACAGATACATCGGGAATAAATATATGGATAAATGAAATTTATAATTCAGCAAACACATGTTTGATACATAAATGACAAGTTGAAAGGTTACAGTCTACTAAGCATTTCAAGTGTGCAATTGTTTGATTTCTGAATAGTTTAACACCGTTTATTTGAAGTAAACTACCGTATTGACATGTTTATGACTTTATTTTTTTCAAAGGTATTGAGACGTGTGGTGTCAATATTCGGATTGGCATCGCCTTAAAGGTAATGCATTGTTACTAGGGTCTCCGCACGCAAAGCTGTTGTGTTTATATTTGTACTGATGGTTTTGCTTTTATGTTGAAAACGTTAAAGAAATATGTTTGTTTTTTGAGATATCAATTCATGCAGTCGTCGATGGACAAAATTCAGCGCACGTTTATGCCTTCTCAAATAGGCATAACACGTCTATTTATAATATATGTCATAACGTGTTATAATATTGCTCGGTAATACTCAGATACTGGTCTGAACTCTGTCATTGGCATGAACATTTTTTTTCAGTAATTCAGTTATATTTTTTCTAAAGATTGTGTACATAATGCACATCCACAATATATGCTTACGTTGCTTAAGCATTTAAAACATGACATGTATATAACGTGCTTTATTATTACGCACTCTTAATGCCGGTCAATTACTCGGTGTATTCGGATCGTAAAAAAAAAACATGTGTGGTATTTCCCTATTTGAAATCACAGTGTCAATTGTGGTAATTAGTAAAAATATATGCTGGGCAATAAATACGTTCTTAATTGCAAATGTTCACTACAGTCAATCTAATTACCGTTCGTTTTCTCTAAAAATGCTAAATACACGTAACGGTAAGGAATGTTTACACTGGTAACATACGTGACAGTTTGAACACGTGCGATTGTGTTACTTAATTTGCTTAATTAAAATAAGAAAAAAAATGTAAACAAATAAGCTAAGATTCATTCACACAGCATAGAGAGTTGCAGCCCAGGAGGTATCACATTATGTAATCGTTTAGTTGTTGCGGAATACACAAAATGTTTAAAAAAACTAAAGCTCACTACCAGTAACTTACGTCTTGATTATAGTAAGGTTTTATCAATCTGAAATTAAATGTTTTTGGCCTTTATTATTATATCAACATTGATTTAATGCCACTGTTTATCACTATTGGTATTCGGCGGCATGATTCGCCAATTTATCTTGTAAATAGGGGGGTAAGAAGGACAATGTTTCGAACTGAAGTCCTCCATCAAGCAAATAACAGCAAACGCGTTAATAAACGATTTGAAATGCGGCATACAGGTGATCGTGGTATTACTTACCTTATCACCTATTATCATTCACGGATGTTAATTGTTCAGTTCGATATATAAAACAATTATTTGCAAGTTCACGTTTTACACTTAAAAACACGCACCCAACTTTCTAGCATTAACCAATAACATTACATAAATGGTTTATTTGAGTAAAACAAGTACTTTTTATATCCATCGGTTTAATGTTTCATATGTCTACTTCTTATTATAATAGTAGCGGTATCTAACGGTACCTCACTATCGTATTACAAAATTATTCGAATGGCAATGGATATGATGTAGAAGACGTCGCTTTATTTTACGTAACCCGAACCCAGTTTTGGCTCCTTGCGAGTGCCGCATTTAAATGAAATCGAGATAAATCAATAGATGTTAAATATGAAAAAGAGTATAACAAAACAAAAACGCAATCAACGAATGTTTTGGAACTAATAAAGCTAGCGGCAATATCGTTACACAACTCAATAAACCGAAATATGTAATAATACACATAATAAAACTCCAGCAGTGACATACTTGAGATGAAATTATTGTGTTGAGGATTTGGACAATAATTTTGATTATTTAAGTAAATGTTGAGAAAAAGAAAATAGTTGGGTTCAGAAACATCGTTGACATTTAACTGGGTACAGCCTTTATATTATTATTTAAGTTATAGTTTATGCATTCATTTTTTAAACTGAGAGATGTTCTTCTCATATCTAGCAAATATTCCATGTAATTTGAGCATATGAATGCGTTCAAAGTCCACTCAGAAAGCAGGCAACGTCACTTAGTCAATATGATACGAACGCACACACCAGCGCACTATTTTTTTTAATTACATGCCAGTTTTTCCACAGCGAGGCTCATTTCAATTAACAGAATGTTTTGCAATGTGTGAAATCAATCCCGCCAACGTATTATTGAGACAGCCGATCGTGACGTGATAAATATGATCTTTGATTAACAAATTTGAATTTCTTCTGTTTGCGTTACGGAACCACTTGGGAGAGTACTGGAGCGTATACTGCGAGCAAATGTGGCGTCACAAAAGGAAAGAATGGCTATAATTATACGAGATACTTTACATAATTGCTGAGAATCACTTTATTAGCATCCAGAAATTTTGTTTTTTTTAAACTTACTCATTATGATTATTTTATTAAGTTTTACTATTATGGTTATGTATATGGTGTTGTTAAGATTTAAATACTATTTTAAAGGTTGCATTATTTTTTAAATGAAGTTATTGAGCACTTTCTTTCAATATCAAAAGCGTGAACTCTATTTAACGAGGCTTTTGTTTGGAAAAATCATTAACACCATAGTGTCATCTTAGGTTTCGAAAAGTTTTATTCAAACAAATATGTAACAAGTATTGGATCCAATACAAGAAAAGACAAGCGTGTATGTTTATGTATAAATCAAGTCCTTAAATAATAACTAAACAATTTACTTAGCAATGTATTTTTTATTCGGTATAGAATTCGCATACAATGTCTGCATTTATTAAAGATAATATCCAGCTGGGACAGCATAGCATCGACCTGCGTTACGTCTCATTTACGAAATGGCTTTTATATGCACTAGCCCGTCGTGACCACTATTGTGGTCTGCATTTATAATTCAGAATATCCAGCTGGGACAGGATTGACCTGCGTTACGGCACATTTTCGAAATGGCTTTTATGCACTAGCCACATGCGTTCACTATTGTGTTGTGCGGCGTCAAATTTGAATGGTAAATGTTAAAAAGAAGTGTGATATGACCTTTGGGGATGCGACAGAGCATGCGTCGAGGCGGATCTATATAAAATATTTATGCAAACAACAGTGCTTTTTAAAAGTCACACACAGGGCATATACGAATTTGCATAATGTGTCTCTATCGTCTGAAGTCGTTGGCACCCTGAGAAAGAAAGAAGTTAGAATTAAAGCATGTGGTTTTTCTAAAATTGGTCACGCAACGACCGTGCAATTTTGCAACGATTTGTTTTCAATGAAATCTCCAAAATTAATAACATTTTGAGTGTAGCAAAGTCAAATTTAGTTGTCAGACAAACAAAGAAGTTTTTATTTGTTTTACATTCTCTTACACAATTTACAAGCTTTATTGCTTATACGCTTAGACGTAAAGTCTCTATATTTATCGGGACATAGATTTTGCAATATCAGTGGTCTTGTACAGAAAACAAATGTTTTAAATAGCAGAAATGCTGTTTGCGCATCGACACAAGTTAATTGAGACCTGTTTATATACGGCCAACTGTCAACATGTTGCTGTTATTTTTAATATACCGGTAGTCATTAACTCTTTCGACTATGTAAATGGGTCATTTAAAACGTTTGTTCTGACTTAATGGTGTATTGCTCTGGTATAAACCATGCATGAATACTCCAAACGCACGGGGCCTTTTGCAGCTGACGCCGATTAATCAGGCGTTAATTAAACAGTTCGTTTGTATAACGACATTATGAAAATGATAAAACATTTATACAGCACCTACTGTTGCTTTGGTTATGTTGTATTGTGCACTGAATCACCAACGTTATCCAACGTTATGCAAGTACTTTATAATTTGCGACAAGTAATTATTCTGAATTTATATATACATATATGTGTGTTGATAAACATATTTGAAGCAAGAACAATGGTGTTCATATACGCACCCAGGTACTTAGCCAATGTATGTGCTGATGTTTTATTTCAATAGGTGACTGAGAATTAAAATCATAAATACATTTTTATAAGGATTTAGCACACGTTGCCGCATGAAGTACGAAAGCAAATTTAGATAATAATTTCAATTTGCTTCTCTAAAACGTGAGACATAAATCGTTGCGACTCCATCACAACACATGCAGTGTGCAACATGAATTGATAATAACATTATCTGACAAACATTCCCGGTAATGCTTCCATACACATGCATTATGTCAAGTTTTATCAGGTCTTCTCGAAAGAATTCGTGCCATATCATCGGCCGATCTGTCTTAGTCCATTTAGTATTGGACCGTAATGTAAATTTATTCGAAACACGTTGACACGCTTTTGTATTTTAAATATGTATGAATAATTCGATTTCTGTCTGCACGTATTGCGAAATTCTTGATTTGTTGGGCGATATTTTAACAAACTATCAATATTGACGCACAGCAAGCATGTTAAAACTAAAGATCATTGATATCAGCTGATTTTTTCCTGTTTACATGAAATTTAATGGAGTTGATGTACTAAGCCTTAAAATCGGTTTGATCAGCGAACGAATTAGACATCAAATAATATTAAATACATTTGGAAGATCGTGATTAACTTTGTTCAAGCGCGATGTGTATGATTAGGACATCAAATAAGTTACCCAAAACTGAATCATAAAAATGATCCACTCCTTTTCAGTTATTTACAACCATTTCACCCATGGGTAAGGCCCATCCACATCAATTGCGATTAAATTGATCGACGTGTTCTATAAAATGCTTGTTCTGTTTCATCCACACTTATCCATTATTGGTTATAACTTTTGTATTTGAGTTTAAATGATCATTTAATCTTTCCTATCTTGAACTAAAAGCTGAAAATAACGTTTCTAGGTTCCACTCCTTTTGGAGTTTTAAGAAGCATGCAATCCTGACTGTTCCGATTAATTAAACATTAATGGTGGTTAATACTTATGAAATAAGTGGTACTCTAGTGCTGTTGAATGTTATTTTTATCACCTAACGTAAACATACTAATTACAAGCGAAACTGTATGTCGAGTTGGGAGGCAGTGGGGGACTGATTGGCCATGCAATATTCTGTGTGCGGACATTAATTAGATATGAATGGTATTTCAACTAGCACTGACGCCTGTCAAAACACATTTTATTATCCGACTGAAAGAGGGTGATATACAAAATCGGAGAATAAGTGAATAAATAATACATGAAACGCTTTATGCGCACAAACACATTATTTTACAAATAAATTGCGATTATCAAGGTTACAGGATACAAAAAGTGCAATGTGCGCAAACTCTATAAATAAATGAACAACATTTATTTGAAGAAACAATGTTTTGTTTGGACACTTTCCATTAATTCATCGTTTAATAATTCCTAACATGTGTGGTATACAATCGGATTAGAATGCTCTTAAAGAAAATGCACGGTTGTAAGGGCCACTGCGCAAAACAATATGTGGTGTTCATTTTTTGTGATGAAGTTATTGCAGGTAAATTGAATTTGTTAGGTAATATATAAATACATTGAGACCTCCATGATGTCGTAAAAGAAGAAAATTAGACCAGATTAATGCCTTCTTAAACCAGCATAGCATGTCTTTATAGCATGCGATATAATGCCATTATTGTTCCCAAACGTAACTTGTTAAAACTCAGATACTAATCGAAATAGAGAAAACGGTATTTTATCAGTATATGAGAAGCGTTCTATTTACAGATTTACAATTTCAAGTAACAACATTTTAACAATTCTTTACTCTGCAATTATAATGAAAACACTTTGGTAATTCATCGTTATTTCTAGAGATTATGCACATTATTCATAAAACAAAATTTGCAAAGCTGTTTAAGTATTCGAAACATGAGAGGTAATGCGCATGCTTCTTTACTACATAATTGTATTGCAGGTCAATACCTCGGTGTTTATGGATCACAAATAAAGAAATAGTATGCGTGTTTTATTTCTCTATTTGAACTGACAGGGTCAGTTGTGTCAATGAGTAGAGATGGTTTGGGCAATAAGTCATTCCTAATTGCAAATATTCCCCACAGTCTATCTAAGTACCGTGTGTGTTCAGTGCAAATACTTAATTCGGGATTGTCAATTTTAAATGTTAAGATTGGTACCAGACGTGAGGTATTTACTCGCCTGCGCGTGTTTGACTCCGATTATTTTATGGTAACTACATCAAGCAAATCTAACAACAAATAAGCCCCGATTCAATCACACAGCATTATAAGAGCTGAAACCAAACCCCTAGTTGTATCCCAATAAGGAAAAAAAGAAACACAACTGAATTTGACTACCAGTATCTTACGTCTAAATATAGAACGGTTTGCAAAGTTGTATTAATATTTTATTTTTTCTGTGTCGTTTTATACTTTAATTTTGTGCATGCCACTGTCAATCAGTCTTTGTATTCGACGGCACGAATAGCATATTACCCTTCGCAATTGGAGCGTTAGATTGGCAGAGTTTGGAAGGATTGACGTCAGTCGTCAAGCAAATATCAGCAACATGCGTTGATTAATGATTGAACAGAAGCGTAAAGGAGATGATAAGACTACCTAACAAGTTGCCAAGTAAATTGATTGGCACGAATGTATTATATCATCATAAGTGATTTTATTTTAATTAAGTATTTAGTTGTTTCAATGTATCATATATTTAAACATTGCTCGTGTGTCAATTTAGTGTATATGTACCACAACTGAATTTTATAGTTTCGCACCGATTATCATTAAATGTTATTGTTGTTCTTTTCAATTCAAACGTAAACAGTATAGCAACAGTTATACATTTAAACTAGTTTTACATAAATGCTTACTTGTCTGTAACTAATTGAAATGCATTATGTTGTTTTTTAATAGAATTGCCTTTTTTCATATCTTCCGCCGCGCTATCCAAAATTTTTACAGATGGCGTAATGGCTGCGCTGATGTCACTTTTTGTATAAATACTATCGATTATATGCAAAGTTACTGCTATATGAAAAATTTTAAGTGCAATATGCCATTCATATAAACCATTGATTTAATAGGAACAAACAGTCGGCAATCTAGCAATGGTCGTGCTCTAATGTGTAAAGGTAAATCCGTCATGATTGCTGTGGTAGTTGCTTGCAATCTTGTTGTTTCGGTGTTTAAAGTCAAGGATAAAAATTCTTAATTTCTACAGTTATCGTGTTTGCATGACGTTAATAATTATTTTTTATTGTCTTGATACAAGGAGTTTTGTGTCGACAGTAAAAATGAAAATAAAACTCAATTTCAATCGAAATGTGTTATTAAACATGTATATGCCCCAATGAATCAGTATAAAGTAATGTATTTCGTAACGTGCACTTCATATGAAAAACAAATAGCCCACCTGACAATAAAATATTAAACTTCTTATCATTTTGCTTTGAGATCATGCAATTGATTAAAAATAACTAAAACTTTTCAAACATGCTGAATGGCTTATATTTAAACTAAGTACGTTCTTAACCCATGTATGCCTAGCGTCTAGAAAAAAAGGCCTTGGTAAACATGATGCGGCATCTCATCAGGGTCTGCGCTGTTTGCTTAAAGGAATTTCTGTAAGAAATTATTTAAATATAGAACTAGATATACTAGAGATCCCTAATTTGGGAAATACATTGATCCAATTTAGAAGGATGGGAGAGTCCACTAGGCATAACTGGGTTAAACTGAGTATAGCATGTGTGAGAAATATAGACGCGCTACATTGATTTGGTAGGGAAAAAATATTGCCTACATCGACGAGGAGTCCATAGGTCAAACATTATATGAGTCGCGTTCTGAGAAAACTTGACACAATGCTTGTGAGTAAAGTGTCGTCCCAGATTAGCCTGTGCAGTCCGCACAGGCTAATCAGGGATTACACTTTCCGCTTTTATGACATTTTTCGTTTAAATGAAGTATTTTCTTAGCAAACATCAAATTTAGGCGGAAAGTTTCGTCCCTGATTAGCCTGTGCGGACTTCACAGGCTTATATGGGACGGCACTTTACGCACATGCATTATGTCCAGTTTTCTCAGAACGCGACTCGTATAAACTGAAGTTAGTGTGCGTGATTGAAACATATTAACCAACCAATTTGTATACCAAGTTAATTTACATAGGTTAAGCGAATGCAGATGTATGAGATGTAATACGTTTGGCCAACATATAAATACAGATTGCACAAATTAATTACAAAGGAGTTATATCCAAGAGTAAATATCATCGCATAAACAATGTTTTAAAGTTGTGATCCAAATAAAGTATTAAAATGTAACAGTATTGTATAGGTACTTTGCCTCATTTTAAACACCGTGAAACGTTTATAACGTTGTCAGTCCATCTGTCTTTAGTTTTCTTGTATTTGGCTAATTATGCGTTGATTGATTTGCTTTCTTAAGGACATGGCCATTCGTCAGAGATCGTTAACCCTTTTAGTGCTGGAACCGAATTTTGAAGGCCTTTGCAAACAGTGGCGTCTCATCAAGATCCGAACTGTTTGCTTTTCTAATAGTATTCTATGAAAAAAAACGAAGAAAATGCTAATTTTAGAAATTCAGCAGACAACATTTTAGCAGATGACAAATTTCCCAGCATGCAAAGGGTTAAAGCCGTCTCCATAACAGCCTTAGCGTTGTAAACAGTAAAACGCGATGTAGACTCTGTGGGAGCCAACGTTGTAAACAGTAAAACGCTATGTAGACTCTGTGGGAGCCAGCGTTGTAAACAGTAAAACGCGATGTAGACTCTGTGGGAGCCAACGTTGTAAACAGTAAAACGCGATGTAGACTCCATGGGAGCCAGCGTTGTAAACAGTAAAACGCGATGTAGACTCTGTGGGAGCCAGCGTTGTAAACAGTAAAACGCGATGTAGACTCTGTGGGAGCCAACGTTGTTACAGTAAAACGCGATGTAGACTCTGTGGGAGCCAACGTTGTAAACAGTAAAACGCGATGTAGACTCTGTGGGAGCCAGCGTTGTAAACAGTAAAACGCGATGTAGACTCTGTGGGAGCCAACGTTGTAAACAGTAAAACGCGATGTAGACTCTGTGGGAGCCAGCGTTGTAAACAGTAACACGCGATGTAGACTCTGTGGGAGCCAACGTTGTAAACAGTAAAACGCGATGTAGACTCTGTGGGAGCCAGCGTTGTAAACAGTAAAACGCGATGTAGACTCTGTGGGAGCCCAATATCCGAACGTCTCATACAACAGGACACATCGTTTACATCAAGAGGAAATTAAAAATAAACATTGAGTCAATTAAGAGTTCGTCTTAGTAGAATCGGATGCGTTGTTGGTGATTTTTTTCGCGCCATTACAGAGTGGAAACTTTAAAGCTATTGATGAAATGACGAAATGTGATATTGATTCATTAAATAAGATCATATGTGTTCAAATAGACACATGTAAGCATATTTCCAGTTTATGTTTTGCAAGCGTATTACAAGTTTAATCTGAGCAAACACGAGGAAAGAACACACGCTCTGTTATCAGTGAAGAACACACGCTCTGTTATCAGTGAAGAACACACGCTCTGTTATCAGTGAAGAACACACGCTCTGTTATCAGTGAAGAACACACGCTCTGTTATCAGTGAAGAACACACGCTCTGTTATCAGTAAAGAACACACGCTCTGTTATCAGTACACATAGATGGTAAAGAAGTGGATTGTGTTCGATTGTGTTTTTTTAGTCAATTCAATGGTACATATCGTTTAGTCTTCGCGTTCCAAAGCCCAGTATTGCACCACGTATTGCTTTCAAATACCTTAACACACCGACAATCTTTATAATATTCAAAACAATATTTATGTCGTGCGTTCAGTTTTTGTTTAATAAGGTTTTGTTATTATAGCGATATTAATAATGAATAAGTCATTTAAAAATAGTAATGTGATGAGTGATATCCAAAAATCTAATTAAAACACTTTAAAAACTCCCAATAATCGTCAGCAAATACTTTCAAAACGTGCAGATCTGTTTCGGATCTTCAATCGGCTGTAATGACGTTTAGTAGTATTGAGGTAAATCATAACAGACAAATGCCCAACTTCCCCTTAAAAACATGAAGCAAACTCGTAGTAATGCCTATTCAATATCAATCCTATCTGACAGATTGTTACTATGTTGTGATTACATACATTTCTTCTAAAAATTTCTGACACGAGAGCAACACTTAGCAACGACTTTAATAGGTCTTTCATGCAGCTTTTTATTGTACACGTTGTTACAAAACGAGACCCATGGTTAACTTTTATATGATTAATTGGTTGTATTGTGCGTTTTTCGTCTAACAAATATATAATAAATGAAAGATGTAATTTATGAAAACCCATAAGGTATAACATTAACAAGCGTATTAGATAATTTAAGAGTATTTCAAATGTAAATCAATAATTTATTTAAAGAGATGAAAACAAGTGAATCAATCGGCTCCTTTTCGAGAATTTCAATTGGTAATCGTTATAATACAGATATCTATTATTCTTAAACAGAAATTTAGAAGTCACTTCAACTACAATTTAAATTACGCATAACACGTCACGCCTGGCCTCCATTTCAACATTCCGCCCGTATATTCGTCCTTCTTTCCGTAACACTTTTTTTCCCAAGAGCGATCTCAGATAGATATGATTTGATGTTTATTAAAAATTATATACAGCATCCCTATATGGTTGATGTGCCCATCCTGTTCATGTTATTCGGGTCAAATTATTGTTTATGAAGTTTTTCCTTGATAATCAATATTTGTATTTGTATTTTTCGCGCAATACATAAGTCCCTCATCACCCGAATTAGATTTGCAAAATCCATATTCAGTGAAAATTCACACTATGGTAAGGTCGTTCCGGTTTCATGATTTTTTTATATAGTAATTGCCCTATCTTTATTAAAATGACATTTACTCACTGAAATTTCATTTTCCGCGCATTATCACAGACACATTGGATCCGAATTTAATGATCCGAAATTAATCCCTGTATTGTTGACATCCGCATCGTTGTTATATCGTACCAGTTCAATGATTTTATGGAGTGATTCCCCATTGATTATGAACATGGCATTTTCAAATGGATTTTTCTTTTTTAAGTACTATGCTGTGAGAATGGAAATGCACATATTGCCAATTTATTTGCATCACATCAACACAATTAAAACAAATTATAAGTTGATCATCATAAATTCCACGACAATTTTTTTGTAGCGAGGACAACGTCTAAGAATAAGTACACACATGCATGGTTTAGTTCATTCCTTTTTCGGTATTTGGCCCGTCAGTTTTATCCAAATCAATATCGTAGAACATATTTCCAAATATCTTCGCCCATATGGCATTTCATTTGGAAGAATCATATGTTGCAAGTAAAACCAACTTATTTATATTATAACATGACGTTGCTTTATTTAGACTAACACCAAATATATCAGACAATTAATCGCATCTTTTGCAACAGATAATAATAGCAGTTGATATTATATTACAATAATCAAAAAAGCGAAATGAATGTTGTAACACAAAACTTGGTCAGTGTCATTCTTTAAATAAAATAGCAGTGTTTAGAATAAGAAATATAAAGTGAATAACCTTAGTAACGGTTGAGCATACCACACTTGACTGGATTCATACACCTTATTGACTTTTATCTGACTTAAACTCTGATATTTAGTACGTCCAATGTTTTTAGAACCAGATAATTACTACCTGAATTTTCAAAGAAGAATATTCTATTAATCGAACATCTGAGCCGGTTCAATATCTATAACTTATCAATCAAGCACACATTCTAACTTAGTCAAGAATTATTAGGACGCACACGCATACACGCTCATTTTAAATATTTATAATTATGCGCCTGTGACAAGTATCAACAAATCTGCAAATTTTAATAAAGCATGAGCCGCTTCAATGAAATAACTATGTTGGCTTTTGTTTTTCAGTTTGAACATGCGCAGTTACACGGGATGTTGAGTAAAATGCCCTAAGGAAGTGATTGCACACTTTGAAGCGATATCGTATTTGAAACATGTCCTTCATTAAATATTCATGAAATAACCTGACTGTGACAGATACGATAACTAACCTCTTTAGGTATGACACACGGCAACATGTATGCATGTAAAATACAAAGTGTGGTTTCACAAATGAGCCGCGTTTTGAGAAAACTTGGCATAATGCATGTGTGTAAAGTGTCGTCCCAGATTAGCATGTTCAGTCCGCACACGCTAATTAGGGACGACACTTTCCGCTTGTTTGGTATTTTTAGTTTCAAGGAAGTCCCTCCTTACCGAAAATCAAGTTAAGGCGGAAAGTGTCGTCCCTGATTAGCCTTTGCGGACTGCACAGGCTAATCTGGGACGACACTTTACGCACATGCATTATGCCCAGTTTTCTCAGAAAACGACACAAATGATCGAAACCCGCATTTGAACGGACGTCATTTATAAATAATAAACACAATTAATGCATGCGCTGGGTACATATATATTTGTTACACACGTGTATCTTAATAACACCGACATAATTATCACATATTCGTTGATATCGTTGTCGCCTGGCGAGAACACTTTCCAATCGGATAAATGGTATTTAATACCACCCTGATGTTTAAAAATAACTTCTTGAATAAGAAATGCTTACGGTTTCTCATTGGCAAAACCACAGCAAATTACCAAAGGTAATTGGAATAAAGTTTGACACTACAAACGCACGATGACAGGACCGTATAAAAAGCGCACCAATTTGAAGCGTTCTAAGAAACTACGAGAACCACACATTAGACAAGAACATTTTTGCAAATAGCTGTTGTAAATTGTGATAAAAAGCAATGATGTGTTGTTGTTTTTTCTATAGACATTCTTTGAAATTGTGTTCATACAATTGACTGTATGCGAATAAAATATTAAAATGTCAGCATTGACTTAAGTGCACCCGAGGGACCAATGTCTGAATCGTTGAGAGATATGGCAAATGCTCCAATCGTACAATTCTACAAACAAATTAGCAATATTTAACTTAAAATGGAACAACAGCTGTGTGATTTGAGATCGATTCGGATTGGCTTTATGTTGTTGATCGTCCTACGTTTTCATTACCAGAAGAACTATAATTCGTGAAATCAATGCAGCAAATGCATTTGTTGAGACAGCCGATCGCGACGTGATAATACGATCTTTGATTTAAAAATTCGAATGCTCTTCTGTTTGATTTACGAGACAACTTAGGAGAGTACTGGCGCGTATACTGTAGTTTTTCCAGCATTACAAAATGACAGGATTTTGATAATTATTCATGATTATGATAGTTTACATTATAAGGCAGTCTCACTTAATAAGCACCCAGAACCTGTTCCTAAATAAAACATTTGTTTTCAGAATAACTGGCATGTGTAGAGTAGATTCTCATACAGATTCGTTTTACTTTTTTTAAGTTAATGAAGTTGTTCAGACACACTTTATAATTATTAATAACATGACCTACGCTCCAGAAGTGAAATATAACGTAATGCTCAATTTTGTTTATTACACGGGTGTTATTACACTGGTTATATAACTGTGAAATGACGTCATTTTTTTACGAAAGGACGTCATTATTCCAGCGAATTTCTTCAGTTAAACGAATTTCTTCAGTTAAACTCTTTTACAATGTGAATACACGGTGAAAAGAGCATAAAATAAAAAGAAAATTTGCTGGTCATGTTATAAATAGAATTTTAGATTCGTGGTCATTTTGTATTGAATTTATTAAACTCTTCATCTAAATAAAGATAAAAACTCTTTTATTTAGATGACATGTTTAATAAAATCAATACAAAACGACCACTCATGCAAGATCTTTTATGTTCATTATAATGTTAATTGACCGGCTGTATTATTTTAAAAGGATGATTTTGCACACTTTTCTACAACATGAAAAGAAGTTCACGCTAATTAACGAGTCTTTTGATTTAATAAATTATATAGAACATAGTGTCATTTTAAGTAATGACAATGGTATCAAAACTAATAAATCACACATTATGGGATGAAATGCAAGAATAGACAAACTTATATTTTATGTAACTATATTTTTATCTACTACATCCATACATAATATCTTGCCATTTTGCTAAACTATTTATTATGTATTCGGTTTGTAATTCGCATACATTATCTGCATTTATATATCGCAATATCCAGTCTGGATAGTATTGATTGGCAATATTTGAACTAAATTCCCATACTGGTAATTACATGCGACAGACTGGTCATATATATTTGAATTATTTTCACGCTTCGCTTTATTAGGTTAAACTAGGTTAATCACAATGGTAATAAAGGCCGCGGTAATGCGATCGAGCATCCGTCGATGTGGATCTACATGATTTTTCAGCCTTAGCATTTCCGATTTTTAAGGTCAGTGTACTAGCTCATGAACATGTATAGCCTTCGTAAAAAATATTTGTTGAAAGTCGTTGGAAATTCGAAAACCCAAGCTGTTTTCACATCGCAACGTCCTAATTTATTTCAAATGTCTTAATGTTTAACATAACAATTACATCAAAACATAAAAAAAATGTATATCAGTAAGATATTAATACATTAAACATCGTTGAATGAAGTCGTGTCGTTGTTATATCGGTATTAATACCGCATTCGAACAATTGTGTCAGTCATAATTATATGCATGGGTAGTTACTCGTGCTCAATGTAGAATAAATTGTTTAATAGAAACGAGTTTTGAATGTAGTTGTGTGAGAAACCCGACAACTCTGATATGAGCGATATGTTGAAGGGTTTAAAGGGGCCTTTTCACGCTTTGATAAATTGACAAAATTAAAAAAAAATGTTTCAGATTCGCAAATTGTCCTTGAAGTTATGGTATTTTTGAGGAAACAGTAATACTGAACATTTACCATGCTCTGAAATATCTATTATGTGCATATTTTGACGATTTAAAAATATTAAGCATTTAATGACAAACTTCACAACATGCCAAAATCTGTGAAAAGGCCCCTTTAAAAACATACGTTCAACAACTGGCCAACTGTATTTTTCTGATACGCGCATTATTGTTTACACAAAGCTTTATAACGTTTTAAGAAGAATTGCGTTCAAATCTGATTGGTTCATCATTTCTTTAACCGATGGAGGAAAACGAAATTGCGTTGAAATAAGCGATTTGTAAGATGACGTCATTTGTGTTAAGGCCGGAAATACATTCGAGACTTTTTTTAAAAACCGAATTTGAATTGCAATTTTCGGGACAAATGTGCACTATGAACTTTTCTAACGCAACACTTTTCTTATTGAATATCCCAGTTATTAGTTTGATTTAAAATTGAATATGTGATCATTTAACTACATTAGGTGCATGTTCATAATAAAATTACTCATCCGCGACGATTGGACGCTTTAGCACGAGTGTTAATGGTGAAACGCGATATAATTCTAATTAAATTTCGATTTCATCATTTTATGTTGTTTCTTACACAAGCAAAACATACAATTAATTCAAACAAGAGCCGTGTTTGTGAAACGCAATTCCCATGACCTGTAACTGCGTCAAAAATCAATGGACAGGAACAGAACTCGAACTTTTATGTCATTGAGGTAGACTCACACACCAAAACATAAGGTCAGTAACCAATCGCGTTTCAAAAACATTCCGGAAAAGTGTTATTGTAGGAAAAAATGTTGAGTGGAAGGCCCGTTATTTCCTCTTAAATATATTTGACCGGATCGGAACTCACAGTTGATCTGAAAGACATGTAGTAGGACTCATATACCGAAAATCAGGTCAGTGTCTTAGGAAAACTTTCATTTAAATGTGCAATGCCCGTAACTTCGTCATAAATCAATGAACCGTAACAAGACTCGAACGTTAGTCTGGAAATCATATCAGTAGACTCACACACTGAAAGTCAATATTTGCAAGCGTTTTGGAAAAAAGTCCAAGGTCCGTACTTTTGCCGAAAATCAATGGACCGTATCGAATCTCGACCTTCATATGGAAGTCATTCAGGTATAGACTTACATACCAAAAATAAGGTGGATATCTGAAAGCGTTTTGGAAAAAAGCTCCTGACACGGATTCCGAACGGACTGATTGACGGACATACGGACATATCACACCGACGGCTGTATGTCACCCTATCGGGGGCATACAAGCAATACCGCTCGTATGAATATTCAAGAGCGCAACCGCTCAATTGGCATGTTGCAAGCTGGTCAATCATTTAGACCTGTAAGTTTATGAGTTTTGCTTTTCCAACTTGTAAATATTTTCTCCTGTAAGATTTTAGAATTTGACTTTTATAATGGTGTTTTTAATTTGTTAAGTTTCATCATTTTGTGTTTATCAATTGCATTTAAATATATAGGAAGTGTTAAATATATTTTGAACTATTTTGAATTCACATTTCAACAAAATACGTTCAAAATTAAGATAGCTATATTGATATGAATGCGAATTGCATGAGAAATGTTCCAAGTACATTTGGGCAAATGTACAAATGATTATATTTCAACGTAGATTTAATTGAGTCCATAAAATCCTTGAAGTTTCTATGTTTGTGTTTAAATATTAGGCATATTGTCACATTACTTTGTATTTTGTGCTAGTGTTTACAGCATTATTATCATTATTATTCGCATCCTAAGGAAAATGTTTAAGTGTCCGTTCGCGGAGATATATATGGGCAGAATCGTAAGAAAACGTGTTTTTATTCATGATATCACTGACAATTCGGTCGAAATCGGTTGAAAACAAACAATATTAGCGGTTTTTATTTTGGGGTCGAGTACGGTTAAGTACGAAAATGACCTTAATATTCATTAATCGACACGTTAATTCAAACATAAAAAACACAATTGCGGATACGAACGAATTTAGCGGAGAGAAGGTAACGACAAATGCAAATACATCTGTTACAGACGGAAACAGAGTTGCAACACTACGTTTTTGCTAAATCGTTGTATTTATCTTCCATATGCTTATAATGTTCAGCGAAAGCTCAATATAGATATATTGTGCATAACCCGCGTCGCTGCAATGATTTTCGCCTATTGCATGTATTTATGATCATTTATATATTATTTTATCAACTCAAAACAGATTTTGACCAGGTTTTCGATGTCAACCTCGATAAAAGATATATTTCAATGAATTTATGTAAAGTTTATTTCTCGCTATACGATTTATATGCAAAACAACGATCTATTCCGCGAACGGGAACTTATATAGTGTTGCATAAAACGAGGGTATATATTTCTCGTTGTTCTACGGATTTTACGGTATTCATGAAATGGTATTTTTGAATATTCACGCAATAAGGTCGCTGTTGGATTGATGTTTGCGATTTATGTATGTTACACCATGAGTGTTGTCCGCCATAGAAGACAAACATTATGGTTAACCTATTCGATCAACAGCGCACCAAGTCCAGATTTGAGAGAGTTATTGTAATTTGAAACTATCATACATGTGTAAATCAGCTAATAATTTAAATTGTAAAAGCACGGGTTGGATTATATAAAAAAAATGCAGTTTCGTTGATTATCTCCAATCTACCACGGCACGTGAGTTGTTTTCTATATACAAAGAAGGAAAATAACAGTGGGATATTACTCCGATATACCAACGGAGATCAGTATGACGTCACTTTGATTGTCCGCGCACTGTTTATGAATGAAGACGACATCATTTTATTTTCATTTTTGTGTTGACGTCACGTTCGGTTAATATATTTCTCATTTAATACCTTTATATCGCGGATAACTTATTAATTAAATCGTGTAAGAATCGAAATAATCGACGTGTAAGCGTTGGTTATTGCGGTAATAACCAACGGTATGTCGTTCCGATGCTGGTTATCAAACAACTCGGGCTACGCCCGAGTGGTTTAATTCCTACGCATCGGAACTCAATAACGTTGGTTATTACCGCAATAACCAACGCTTACACGTCGATTATTTCTTAAATAAATAATACCTTGTTGCTTTTACTAGTTTGTATGATAAACCTTATATTTTTCACTTTTTTACTATATCACAGCTATTTTTTAAATAGTTTTGCAAAACATTTAACCACTTTAGTTTATCATAGGTGAAGATTTGCGTTTTCGGTATACTTTCCGCATGTTAATGAAATCTGTTCATCGGTTGTTAAGTAATTGATAAAGATGATTAAGTGCAACATTATTTTGAAGTGTTGTTTTACTTGTGCTATAAATATATTGTGTCGCTATGTAGCAATCAAATACAACCATCCACTAGGGATTCAATCTCAATTAAGCTTCGCAAACTGTTCCATTGTGATTAAACAAATGATCACCCATATTGAGTCTTAAATCATGTACTCGTAATGCTTAATGTAATTGTCCGCCTTTTCAAAACATAATACTACTGGAAAATGAAATATTTAACACACCGTTATCCATAATGTAATTGCTACATTCAGCTCATTGTGATCATCGTTCGAAAAACTAACATTATCTTTAAAGTGGTCTGTATTATCGCAATGACGCACATTTTGAAATGAGCCACTGAAATTAATACCACCTAAATAGCAGTTGTAACAGAAGAAGTAGTAGATGTAGAAATTGTATTAGTAGTAGTATTAGTATTAGCAGTAGTAGTAGTAGTAGTAGTAGTAGTCGTAGTAGTAGTAGTAGTAGTAGTATTAGTAGTAGTAGTAGTAGTAGTAGTAGTAGTAGTAGTAGTAGTAGTAGTAGTAGTAGTAGTAGTAGTAGTAGTAGTAGTTGTAGAAGTAGTAGTAGTAGTAGTAGCAGTAGAAGCAGTTCTTGTAATAGTAGTAGTTGAAGTAGTAGTAGAATAGTAGTAGAAGTAGTAGTAGTAGTAGTAGTAGTAGTAGTAGTAGTAGTATTAGTAGTATTAGTAGTAGTAGTAGTAGTAGTAGTAGTAGTAGTAGTAGTAGTAGTAGTAGTAGTAGTAGTAGTAGTAGTAGTAGTAGTAGAAGTAGTAGTAGTAGTAGTAGTAGTAGTAGTAGTAGTTGTTGTTGTTGTAGTAGTAGTAGTAGCAGGAGTAGAAGTAGTAGTAGTAGTAGTAGTATAGTAGTAGTATTAGTGTAGTTAGTAGTAGTGTAGAGTAGTAGTAGTAGTTGTAGTAGTAGTAGTACTAGTAGTAGTAGTAGTAGTAGTAGTAGTAGTAGTAGTAGTGTGTAGTGTGTGTACGTGTGTTGCGTAGTGTCGTACGTCGTCGTCGGAGTCGTAGTAGTTGTGTTAGTAGTCAGTCGTAGTAGTAGTATGTGTGTAGTAGTAGTAGTAGTAGTAGTAGTAGTGTAGTGTAGTCGTGGTAGTAGTCGTAGTCGTGTGGTAGTAGCGTCGTTGTAGTTTGTGGTCGTAGTAGTAGTAGTTAGTCGAGTCGTAGTAGCAGTGTTGTATAGTAGTAGTTGAGTAGTAGTAGTATCGTAGTGAGTAGCTCGTAGTGTACGTAGTGTAGTAGTAGTAAGTCGTAGTCGTATAGTAGTAGTAGTAGTAGTAGTAGTAGTAGTAGTGTCGGTAAGTAGTAGTAGTAGTAGTCGTAGTAGTAGTAGTAGTAGTATTCGTAGTATTAGTAGTAGTAGTAGTAGTCGTAGTAGTAGTAGTAGTAGTAGTAGTAGTAGTAGTAATAGTAATAGATATTGTTGTTGTTGTGAGAATTAGTAGTAGAATAGTAATCACCAGCTATAATCATTATTTGTGTGTGTGTGTATGTGTGTGTGTATAATACTTGCATGTATTGACTTGTATTTTTGCAGGCAATTGTTCAGTTACCTAAAAGAATGGTGGATTCGCTTCTGATACTAATATGTGAGGAGTTGCATTAGTCATCTATTGAAACTGTTGTTATGCCAGTAAAAAGTGCTCACCGTTGAACGGCCTTTCTGGTTATTATGACAAGAAATAGCGAAAGCATTTGAAATGCTTTTTAAAAGTGAATAACGATAGTATTCCGATACAGGGCACATGCGAATTGTCATTTGGGTCTCTATTTAGCAGAAGTCGTTTGCGAATAGATAGGAAAACTATCACAATGCAAATACAATGTTATTGATTTCAAACGGAAGAAACACAATAATGGGTTTAAACGATACTATTGTGACCATCATAACATTTTGCGTGTGGGGGCCGCTCGTGCAAATCTGCGAAAATAAAAAATACTGGTTTCTTACAATTGTCTAACACTATTTGAATTGCTAATTTGTTTTGCCTAAGGCGTAAATGTATACTAGTATCGTGCTAGAAATAAAATTTGGAGGCTTTTTAATAACAATCGACTCAAATAAACAACAAATATATTCAAACAGTAAAATGCTCTTTATGCTGCTACAAACGAACAATGGAAGATTTTTAGATACGACCGACTTTTAACATGTTTTCTTTTTTGCCATTTACCGGTAGGCGCGCACTTTTTCATATTCGTCTCATGGCATCTAAAATAGGTCATACAATACGTTTGTTACGGTTTAATTATGTCTTGCTCTTGTATAAACCATGCGTGATTAATCCCAACTCATGGAGCCTTTAGCAGCTGACACTCATTTATCAGGCGTAATTAATTTGATAGTTCTTCTGTATAACAACATTATGTATATGAAGAGAATATTATACAGCACCGTCTGTAGCAACTATAATGTCCCAAGCTGCGCTGATTCACTATATTGATAAATTGATGCAATTGCTATATGCTTTGCAATGAGTCAAGTAATGTGTGTCTTCATTGATAAACATATGAGTTTTGCTGTGTGAAAAAGGGTTTAATGCATGTGCGTAAAGTGTCGTCCCGGATTATCCTTTGCAGTCCGCACAGGCTTATCAGGGACGACAGTTTCCGCATTATCTTTTTTTTTGCTTAAAATACATTTACTCTTTAGACAAAAAACATCATTACAGCGGAAAGTTTCGTCCCTGATGTTAAACCAAATGTTAAACCCTACGTAGAGGGTCAGCTCGATATTGACTCAAACTGCAATGCCCCACTGGGTCAATTATGTGGTCATCTGAGCAGAATTTCACCCTTTTATGCCTAGCTGACTCTAGTTGCATCATGCGGCTCCTCATCTGGGTCTACGTTGTTTGCCAAGGCTTTTTTTAGTAGACGCTAGGCATAAATGGGTTAATGTGTTGTTGGGGAATTCTTTTCGCCATCGATTCTTAAAACCAAAAGTGTTAGAGTGTAAAAATTCAAATAAGTTATTACTAATTA